>NC_135220.1:15906525-16126525 GCF_052324685.1 Brachyhypopomus gauderio | reverse complement strand
ATTTAAGGAATTAGTATGTTCAAAAGCTAATATGTCTGCCAGAGAGAGAGCAGGGAACCATATCATGCATCCCTGATCTGAAGGACTGTAGACCAACGACCAATGGCATGCTGGGAGATCTAAACGGGGTGTGGTGATGGCACATGGGACTGGGGTAGCCCAGGCTGTCCACGGAGAAGTGTGCTTCCATTCATACCAGCAATGTGCATTGCAACACATGCCACACACATGAATCCATTGAACAGAGTGACTGTGTCACATGTTCCAAATGTAGGACGCTCTGCTATGCACAGCCAAATTCTCAACACTGGCCAGTCTGTCTATGTGCAGAGCACTCAGCAATGTTCAGGAACAGACAGGACCTTCAGGGATACATCTACACCAGGCATCTGGATATTGCTAATGCTTATATATGAAAACATCTCAAAATAGACTCGGGGGTTAATAACAGGCAGCTGGGTCTACTGTAATTCAGACGCGAGTTTTACTGGACTTTTTTTTTCATCATATATTTATCTGTTATTTTTAGGAGCAATCACTGACTAAAAACATAACTTCACATTCCAGCAATGAGAGAAGCAAATAAAAAGCAAATATGAAAATGTTTTGGGATTGTGCTGACGTAAGTATACATAGCTAAGTGCTATTTATAATACCCCATTTATAATACACTGAACTCTAGCATTTGTGATTTTAAGAGATGGAGGGACATTGAGGGAGATGATTGAGTGTGTGTTTACCCAAATGCATTTTCACTTCCTGTTCTCATCCTCTTTCATTACGCGTCTGATGAAACGAGGCAGCGCTGGTGAGCTTGCGTTCTGCACAAGCAAGCTTTCATCATGTAGAGATAAGCACAAAATACAAAACTTCGGCTAGCAGAAAAACAGAATGCAGTTCAGCAAACACCACCAGCCAGAGGAACAGCACCATGACATTATGAAATCGATGACTCCTTTCTTACACCAGCAGACATAAGCGTGGAGTCCCAAAATGCTAGAACAGCTCCAGGAGTGGTACATTGGGACGAGGATGTGCTGCTTAATACACACCTACCACAAGAGGGTTTCTGTGGCAAATGTACTCACTTACCTAAATGCTTTACGCCACACAAAACAAGCAGATTGGCAGAAATTAACTCAAGCACAAGAAAGACCTCTATAAAACACGCATGTTTAAAGGGAGCTGTTTGGGAGGGTTTTTATATAATGTAGAGACATATACTGTACATGGTAAAAGTTTCTGATTGTGTAAGATGCTTCTAATTTCCATTTAAACTGGTTAACCTGACATCTCTTGAATCTCAACCATCAAATATCATAAAATCCCTCCATCATCCAGGACACATGGGAGACAAGCATCCAGACTTTTCTCTGTCCTGGCTCCAAGGTGGTGGAATGAACTTCCCTTGTGTGTCCGAACATCGGAGTCACTTGCTGTCTTCAGACACCGACTGAAGACCCACCTCTTTCAAGTGCACTTTGCATAATTATGCTTTGTCTATTGTACTTTATCGTCTCTTTCCTCAGGTATTGTGCATAATTGGGTTATAGGAATTGTTTACTGTCTTTTTCCTCAGGGGATGTGTATATTCAGGTATAATTGTTAGGTATCATTTGACTTTCGTCTAGTGGTTTTTCCAGCTTAGAGTACCTTGTGTTCAGGACTATCTATTCTACCTTGGAGATTCCAAGCAACTACATAGCACTTTTGTAAGTCGCTCTGGATAAGAGCGTCTGCTAAATGCCATAAATGTAAATGTAAAATGGACCTGTCTCACCTCTCCTTTTAATCATCCTAAAACAAACTGAACAGCAATCAGAATTTTGATATTTTGCATCGTTTGACTTGCGATGGAGGAGCAGAGCTTGGAGCTCCAAGAGGTAAACTGCACAAGAGATGAACTCTAGACAAGAATGATGGGGGTGACAGATGGATGGAGGTGGGAATTAGAGGTTCAGGTGTGGGGAGGGAGCGCTACAGTGGGGTAAAAGCCAACAGCAAGCCAACATGAGAACAGAAAACATGCCACTACGGATCTCCCTACAGGATCGGCGGGTCTAGGGAAGAGCAGCTGAGGATCAGATCACGGTGCTTATGGGCATGTGATGTGCTCAGGTGGATTAAACGTGCAGCCAAGAAATGAATCCCCACCATGATGCAACAGACCTCATGTTTTTTTGGATGACAGGATCTATTCCTTTGGTCCTGTGAATATTGACCTCAAAACCCACAACATGCCAGAGTGCAGTTTCTCCTGTAGCCCGCCATGCTGACGGGTCCATCAGGGAACCTTCTGTATCTCCATCGCTCACTTGACGGCCACTGTACAGTGGATTCCACTAACTGGCAGCTGGATCAGAGTTTGAGCACAGAATGGAGCCCTTTAATCTCCCATGATCATTAGCATAACTCAGGAGGGCCATCCTTTTCTTTACAACCTCTCCATCCTCTCCTCTCTCCAGCCTCTCTAGGAATTCAGTTCTCTCACTTGTCAATCAAAGACCCCTGGGACCAACTGCTCATGTGTTGCTGCTCTGTAATAGTTCTGGAGTTCACCCAGACCTGGGTGGCAGGGAAGAATCTGCATTATTAACATGAACAAAATAATACAGTGAAATATGGGGAAAAAGAGCGGTCCACTGGACATGTTCTGGAGTTCACCCAGACCTGGGTGGCAGGGAAGAATCTGCATTATTAACATGAACAAAATAATACAGTGAAATATGGGGAAAAAGAGCGGTCCACTGGACATGTTCCCACACTCTACCACTCTCGGGTTCGTTAGCAGGTCGTTGCGGTCTGTGGCTTTTCGTTTCAAAGGGTTAAGTCCCACATAGACAGCTCTGCTCAATAAAGGACTGAGCGGAATACTTATGAATCTTTATAGGCTTAAACTGCCGTCGTGTTTCTCAGCATCTTACGTGAAAATATATGCGCAGTAAACAATTACGTGATTACGGTTCAGCTAACTTTACCGGTTAGTCAGAGCTGATTTATTGTAAAGCCAAAATAGAGAGAAAAACAATACACTGGATCTCGAGCATCAAATGAGAGGAAGCTTCACCCACCTGAACACTTCTCACAGATGCTAGAACAATTTCAGCCTAATACTAGGTAACTTTGACAGGAAACACCGGCGACGTGTCTGAATCTATTTTTTTTTATTGTGAATATACGCGCATCGGTGTTCAACAGCAACAAAAAGTTAAAACAGCGGCCGCACACGTCTTTGTGTGCCGCTCAGCCTGGACGCGTCGGTACCGTCCAGTCTGTCTGCGTCTAGGGTGAAACAAAGACTTCCAGTATGCGCACATACATACGAACGCAGCCAGCAGCATTTCATCAATTTGCTCCACACAACAAAAGAAGCTTGTGAATACGATGTACTCAATGGTAATCGACTTAATGGTATCAGTATTATTCTATTCATAACGATGCCCTGCACTGGGGGATCCGAACCTGGCGGCTTTGAGCAGTAACTGGTCACTTACCTTCACAAACCTCGGCGTCCTATAAACCCGCTCGTCTCCTGCCCGAGCGCATACGCTCTCCATGGGATGACGGGAGAAAATCCAGACCGGAACGATGCTTGCCGCGAAGCATCTTTTTATTCCTGCCCACCTTCTCTCCTCCAAGGTGTGCGCAGGGCAATGAGACCGCTAGTGGGTCGACAGCGTCCCCCAGCGGTCAAAGAACAAACAACCAGGCAACAGGAGGTAAGTGGAAACTCCTAAACATACAGCCCATACAGGACGGGAGCCTAATGGATCGTAATAAAGAAATATTCACTGGTGGAAAGAGTAATAAAATATTCTTTACTTAAATTTAAACTTTACTTAAGTACAAGTAAATTTACTGGTCTAAAAATCTACTCAAGTTAAAAGTATCTCATTGAAAATGTACTAAAACTAAGTAAAAGTAACTTTAACAGCAGGAGTGTCTCTCTTGTGTAGTGCAGACAGGACAAGGGGATATAAATCTAAAAAATAAACACATTTACAAATTAAAGCGCAAATAAAAAAACGTGGGCAAATGACATTTACAACATTCATGGAGGTATAATACAGAGGTATAATAATACAGAGGTATAATACATATCAGGTATGGAATACACTGCCATACCGCTATAGTATAGTATAATATCGTATAGTATACACTGCCATCTTCTGGTGAAATATACAGTAGCTTTTTTGGACTTTACTTCCATGTTCTGGTGAAATATAAAATGCTATGGTCAACATCAACAATGGCTGCGGTCCCAAAAATTCACGAAAAATCAATATAACGCACTGTAGTCTTATCGTATAATTTGAGCAAAGTCTCTTACTAAACCATAAAAACTATCAGTTTTAAGTACCATAGCAACGGTATAAGTATTTTTAAAACTAACTTACCTCCACATCTAACTTCTCCGACACCATTTTCCTGGTTAAACAAGGGTAAAAAAAAACAAAACAAAACAAACAAACAAAAAAAACACATCTTTTGAGATTTTAGCGCCAGTTTATTCTCCAGCCTATCATTTACTGCAGCAGTTTGCAAAACGCTTTTTTCTTGCCTTTTTCTTTCATTTTAACACAGTAACAGCTATTATTTAAAAGGTAACGAGTTACAATACTTCATGCAAAGAAGACAGATCAATTATCACAAAAAGCTTTATTTACAGCAGTAGCCTACATAAAACAAGGAAAAAACTGTCAAGCTATAGCACAAAACGTAGTTTTTAACCATTTCAAGCGTTTACACTTAATATACAAAATACATAAGAAATGGCATAAACAAGGACGCTTTACAATAGCGAAGAGCTCGTTAGATATTGTAAACATCACATTACACAGGGGGACAATAGATTCACAGCGTGTTGCAAAACTAGCTTTGAAAGTTCAGTCGATGCTAAAGGACTAAGGACTTCAAGGGGAATAAAATGGTGTGAAATACCTCCGCATTAAGAAGCCCAACCATGCGGTTTCCTTTACAAGCTCGTAAGCGTTTAGAGGCGCGTGCTGCAAATGTTTTCAGGACCAGCCCCACAACCAGATTATGGATGACAAACAGCAGTCCTTTTTCATTCATTTATCAATAAACATTTAGCAAAAAAGACTGAAACGTCTCCATCTATATGTTTGTTTTGGCTATTTAAAACATCATTTTGAATTTACAATAATTTTTACTGCAAAGAATATGAACAAATATAATGTACACAATATGTATAGTGCACACTGCAGGTTTTATGTACTGCTTGATTAATAGCTCATGTCAAAAGCGTGATTTTTATATTCTTAAACTACTGTACACAAGGACATGGCCTTTATATGTTCACATAACTGAAATAAGACATGGCATCTCAATTTGTAGGTAAAATGTACTGGGGAAAATGTACTGAAGTAATCACACTACTTTGTACAAACCATTTGATTTAACAAATCAAAATTCTCACTGCACACAAGGGCAGATATTAATATTAAAATTCAAATGTTTATCTCAATGGTAAAAAGAAATGTGAATATCTTCAAATATTCTTCATTCATATAAGCAACACCTGAAACAATAATAAACAGGTTTGTGCTTTTGGAAAACATTGATCACTTGAACACGACCATTTTAGCCCTAAAAGCAACTCTCTTCCAATATTCTCAATCCGAGACTGGCTATAACATAGTAAGCTTGAAAAGCAATACAAGGCAAAGTCTATGAGAAGGAAAAAGTACCCAGAACTATAAGAACACCACTCAGGATACAGAAAGGAAATGCACATTCCGTGTGTGCTTTCTCTACCGCTCCACCAGATGGCAGTAACAGTCCCAAACAGATTATTTTTGTTTTACTTTTTACAGTAATGTAGGATATGTATGCTGTGGCCTTTTTAAACACACTAAACTGGTAAAGCAAACGGTCCCTGAATTTGTTATTTTTATATTTTCTGTAATATTGACTGCTCTGTTAAGACAGTGGTGAATGTGAAATCAGATAATGAATGCAGTTTTAACTTTGCTTTGTCCTGAAGAAGACACTGTCACAATAATTAACAGCACCTCTCCTGACAATTAATACACTTCTCATCTAGAGTAATTGTTATTTGACTCTTTGGTTTCTAAAAATAATTCAAAGCTGGGTACAAATTCCTGAGTTGTCAGAATTCCAGAGGCAAATCACTAGCCAAGAAGAGCCCCTAGCTACATTTCCAGACTTCCTTACAAGGAAGTGAAACAGCTAATCAGCCACAGTGCTGTCTTGCCCAAACTAAGTGCAATAATAGCTTGGGCTCTCTGGCGCCCCCTACAGTCATGGATCAGAGAGGCGGTCGTGCAGGTGCTCTGCTTCAGAACACGCCATCCTCCTCGCTCCTGTCTTCCAGTCTGGTGCAGAGGAAGGCCTCTTTCTCGGGAGACGTGGCATCCCTGTCGTGGGTGCAGATCGATTTACACGTGTCAGATTCCTCATCGGGACTAGAGTGACCCAGAGCACCTTCCGAGCTGTGCCATATACCATAGCCAAAATAGATAGCGAGGCCTGAAACGCAGAGAGACACTGGAGTAAAGTCACCGCCACACATGATCATGTCACTGTAACTGGCTCTACGAAACCAGAGATTTCTACATGCAGTTCTTACCAGTTTCTACTTACTGCCTTTGCATTTTTGCACTGGGTTCATAGTGGGGTATACAGTATAGTAATATACAGCATAAACTATTCAGACCAGAGTGAGAAATACGTTTGAAACATGTGGCAAAAGCAAAATATGGAAAGTTTTGTTGTCAGTGGAAGATGCCGTGTGGGGCGTGACACACACCGATGGACATCCACACGGCGAAACGCATCCACGTCCCCTTGTCCAGCTGCATCATCAGATACACGTTGACAAACATGCTAACCACAGGGAGGAAGGGTAAAAGTGGCACCTGCGAACAGAGGTCAAAGGTCATCATAACAAATAATGCGAAACTATAACACGTCCTCAAATAGACCTCTCCAAATGAGCGGAGGCGGGAAGGTGTGGGCTCGGGCCGGCCACGGACCTTGAATGAGAGTTTGCTTTTGTTCTCTGGCTGTCTCCAGATGATGAGGGTGAGAAGGAGGCAGAAGATGGCCATCACGCTCAAGGTGGAGATGCTCCAGACGCTATGGCCCCCGAGCACAGCCAAAACGCAGAAAGCCAGGATCAGGAAGCCTGCGGCCAACACACTCGTGTGAAAAGTCGCGTGTGAACAGACTGACAAACTGAAATGTTGTGTGCGCTGTTAATGGACTTAGATGACGGTCAGATCATTTTAATTTCAGTTTTACACTTTTACTCTGAGCTGTATGACCAAAAGAACACCCGGTTATGCAATCAGTGATTAATCTTTGGTTGGAACAAAAGCTGTGGATACACACGTCTCCTGGAAACAAACTTATGGGCAACGCAATGCCATTCCGATAATAACAGGCCTAGAAATAGCAGCAGACAGCAATGTCAGCTCTCCTCCCTCATGCCATACCGAGCAGGCTCGCGCAGACGTTGACGACGGAGCCGGACAGGCCAGACGGTTCCGGGTTGTTGGGGGACAGCAGCGTGGCGAGGCTGAATCGCTCCTCCACGCCAGGCAGGATGCCCATGCTCGCCGCACTGAAGGAGTCACGCAGCTCCAGCTCCTCGTGCGTGTTGGCCATGTGGTACGCAGTAGAAGGGCTGTCCGGCTGATACCTGAAACCCCAGCACACACTTAGACTCTGTGCCCCCCCTCCCCCGCCAGCAAAGTGGGCCACTGTGTTTAAGCAGGACGAATGTGGTGCATTTCTAGGTACGTTTTGTATGATTTTGCAAAACATTTTCAGGCTAAAAAGACACAAGAAATATTCTAGTTGATGATTGTTGATCTTGTGCTACCTTGTGGTGATGATATAATATTGTCTTTAACCATTCCTTTATAAAAATCCTCAAACATAGCCTGTGTTCCTTTCACACTCCAGAAGAGTATTTACTGGTGCATCAGGGCGTGTGTGTGTGCGTGGGAGCAGGCTCACCTGAGCACCAGTACACAAGCGGCAACCAGGGTGTAAGCCAGGAGTGTGCCAATAGACATGAGGTCCACCAGATCCTTTAGGTCGAACAGGAAAGCCATGATGGCTGCCAGGACAGTGCAGGGAAGGTGCAGGTGGAGACACACACGAAACACACGCAACGCTTAGTCCAGAGGAGGAGTGCTCGTGCCCACGGCTCACCCTCTGGGCCCACACTCATCCACACAACATCTACAGTACTGAAACAGCTCAGGACATTTGTTTACTGGTAAAATGGAGTCATCAAAATGAATCATTATCAGTCTTATTACAAGCCTTATTACAATCAGAAATAACATTTTCCATAATGAATAAACATTTCTGCCACCACAAACTGTGTTTCTGGATAAACAGAAATCTATTAATAGCGTTCCATGTCATCAAGTGTCACCGGCAACATTTTCTAGAGTACATATCATCATTAATGTCTATAGTAAATTGCCCTTATGAGGTTCCAAGGATTGGGAACACCAGTAAAATCCAGCAAAAAGCTGTGCAGTGCCCAGAAAAGGGCAGAGTGGGTGACCTTGTCTTTATCTTTGTTTCCTTTTGACTGTAATGTCATGGAACACAACTGTCCATGCTGCGTAGCAGTTTCCAAGGAACTGCATTAGCTCACAGTATAAAGCTTCAGCACTGAACATAAAAACAGCATGAATCACTAATGTATAATGCAAGCTATAACGTATATTAATTTTGAGTAATACATTAAGGAACCCCTGACATCATATCTTTTTTCATAAAAAATACAGACTTCTTTAACAAACAATATGCACAATATTTTATAGTGCCATATATTTTTCTTAACAAATGTTTTAATCAGTTAAGGTTATCGATGGAAAATGTACGTTATACATTTATTACATTTATTGGCAATAACATTAATCAAACCTTTTCTGAAGCGGCTAATCAGACCTGGGCCGTTGGTGAGAGAAGACGCACTGGTACATTAGCTACATTTTGTTCATTTTTTTATGGGGCCCAAATCCCTGGTGGCACCCCTCGGTGGAAGATGTTTTTGGGCCAATTCTATACCCAAATGGCTCTGGATTGTATATTTTTGGATGGCTTCGCTGAACGCTGTCTCAGTGGTGGTAAAGGTTGAGACCGTGACTTTACCCATTCTAAAATGTCAGTTCTGATTTTATCATTCTGTGATGTTGATCTGATCCTGTTTTGAATCAATGTCATGTTAACAGCTATCCAAAAAAATCTAAACTTTTGTCTCATCTGTGCAAACTACAGAACATCCAGTTTGTTATCGAATTCAAAGTCACTGTCAAGTTCAACCAGTGCAGATCCTTAGTTTAAACTTTAAGGTTCTTCATCAGGGGTGTGAGGGTGTTCTGAGTGTTCATGCACTTATTTTGTTGCCTTATGTAAGCTGATTGTGAAATGAAGATTTTAGAAAACCTTTTGTAAACTTATACTGATTAAAAAACCCTTCCATTGAGGTACTTTAAAATTAAAATCGAGCCAATCTACACCGAAAGAAAATTCAATAGTTAAGAGCAGATTACCAAAATTATATAATTTTGGGCTGACCTGATGGACACCTGAACTGATTAGAAGATTCTGACTTTAAATGAGCATCTTTCTAAAAGATCATCTTAAACATTTACATATTTTTCCATCAGTGACCTTCAACTGGTGGTTCAACAAAGACCTGGCACTATGAAATATTGTGTGTTTAATTTTAATTCAAACTCATTATTAGATCATTCCAAGGGTTCATAACATATTTCCCACAGTTGTGATGTTGTTTGTGGTGTAAACTGTAAGGCAGTTAGCTCCGTCACTATGACTACAAGAGCAGGTGTCCCACGTTCGCTGTGGCGCTCTCTGTCCTTACCGGACATGACCCCTGCGGCCACCGTGGCAACGATGGGCGTCTTCCTCTCGCTCACGTTGGCCAGAAAAGAGAAGAGGAGACCGTCTCGGGCCATGGCAAATACGATACGTGGGAGAGGGAACATGGAACCCAGGAGACTGGGCATGGGAAAATGGGGGTGTGGGGAGTGCAGGGGTGGGGGGTAATTGGGGGGGAGGGGGTTGGGCGGAAATGTACATCATGGTAGACAAAACAAAAACAGAAAGGTGAGCAGAAATAAAAAAATAGGCATGGGGACATGGAGTCGACCATTTGCAAACATGCCTTCAGGTGGTAAAAACGTTCTGACCCACCCAAAAGGAAAAACAAACAGATAACAGACCCCCCCCCCCCCCAACCCCGCACCAACTACACACACCTAGGTACTGTATGCACATTGACAGTCAGGGCACAGCAGTGTCACTAGACTGACTCAAACACAAGGCCAGTATGTGTTAGTAGTGTTAAGAGCCATTCTCACCTGCCACAAGCCCTGACGTTATAGTAGCAGGTAAGGGGGTTTTGGTTTTCGGGCTTATTTCGGCCATGTATTTGAAGAGCAGCCCGTCGTCTGCCATTGCCCATAAGACCCGGGGCGTTGGGAACATGGCACCAATCAGGCTGGCATGAGAGATGAGGGAGGAGAAACAGGCCATGCCATGCAAGTCAAAGAGTGACAAATTGCATTTCCTGTCCTATGGTACAGTGCATTGACAGTCAGTGATGAAACCCAACCAGCAGGTGGCATTGCTGCTGGTTTCATCAGTGTAGCGCCACAGACCCATACCCATACACATCGTTCATGGCACAAATGCCACAAACAACCACCCACCCACTCTGACACATAACAAATAAATGACTAGATTACTCAGCACAGAAATACAGAAAAGACATACAGACATACAGGGCTGGTATCTCTGGTGTCTCAACATTCAAAGAGCTAGACTTCATAAAATGACCACAAATGATCTAGTAGTAACAGCTTTGTACTTCATGCCAGTTCTGGAAGGTTTAACACAGGCCTCATGCAACAGCCCTCATGCAACAGTAACATCAGTGGTTAATGTATAACGAAAAAACACATGTTTTAAATGTAACTTGATTTCATAGAACTGTAGAGCATTTCATAGAACTGGTTCAAGAGAGTGTTTAAGAGGAACTCCATACATTGCTCGAATCTAAAATAAAGTAGTAATACTTAACAGTTCAACCTCTATAGCGTTCCCTAAATACTGGAAAGATTTGTGGCTGGTGTTTGGCATCATTACCACACTTGGCACTGAATTACTTCCATTTACATAACTGTGATTTATGTCTCAACTCTGCCTGCCATATTTCACTGCATATTTTTAGAAAACATCTCATATGTTCATCCTAGGACAGATATATACACGTACAGCAGAATTCACGCATGCAATGAGAGCAGGGCCCCATCCCAGTCTCCTCCTTCTGTCCTCTCCAAGCTCCGCCCACCAAACAGGCCCCGCCCACCAAGCAGATCAAAGGCCAGGCCACGTTTTTCTCATTAGCAGAAAGACTGCAACAAATTCGCTTGTAAATATGTCATATACGAAATCCCTTCTGCAGCGTGGCAACAAAATAAACAGAGGACGTGTGTCCCCATAAAGTACCATGAAACAGATCGGACTTTAAAAAGGGTGACCGGAACCATCCAAAAATACAAAAAAAAACACCTGGCTCTTTTTCAAATTTGTAGGACATTTGGCCACAAATGGGGGCATTTGGCCATAAGTGATTACAGAGAAGACCGTAATCTCCTGAAACAAGGAGGAGAAGAAGGAGGAGAGGAAGAGGGGTGGTGGTGCCAAAACCTCGCAACCTCCATGGTCCCTGCACGCGGCGTGTGGTGTGGGCGCCTACCTGGTGGAGAGGGCGCAGAGGGAGCCCACAGCCACGGCGTAGGTGGCACCATCCCAGCCCACGTACTTAAAGGCCACGGGCAGCGGGCTGTTCTTGTCCAGCATGTAGTACGGCATCATCATGGTGAGGGCGGCAGACACGCCAAAGTACGCCACGAAGCAAATGAGGAGAGAGGAGACGATCCCGATGGGAATGGCCCTCTGGGGGTTCTTCACCTCCTCACCTAGGAAGACATTTAAGTGACGTATGTGCAAAAAAAAACAACCCGGAATGTTCTTACTGGCGTAGCAGGTCATAAAAGAAATAAAACGAGACGGTGAGTATGGCACTATGCAGTATGGGGGTTATGTATGGAGGAGCGATTGTGATTTGATTCAGCTGAAGCACACACACATGTGCAGAGTCCAGAACGGCTGCCGTTCTCTTCTGGACGTGTCATGAAGATCCAGCCAGTCAGGGTTGGAATTCAGCTGGTTTACATCACTTCAGTGGGTAGCTGCCACACCAGCTCCTAGCACAAAATGATCTTTCCAAAGCGATCAGAGCTCAAACATCCCGACAGTAGGCTACTCTCACTAAAGCTCTGTGCAGGAGGACGATGGAGGGGAAAGTGGCCATTTTATGGGGAAGTTGGAGAGTCACCATTCTACTTATTTTGCTATTAATCAAATTTTACAAAATCTAAAATTATTTCACAGCATTAAATCTTGACAAAGGACTTGTGCTACAGGTCTTCACTCATGGAATCTACAGGTCTTCACTCATGGAGTCTACAGGTCTTCACTCATGGTGTCTACAGGTCTTCGCCCATGGAGTCTACAGGTCTTCGTCCATGGAGTCTACAGGTCTTCGCCCATGGAGTCTACAGGTCTATGCCCATGGAGTCTACAGGTCTTCACCCATGGGGTCTACAGGTCTTCGCCCATGGAGTCTACAGGTCTTCGCCCATGGAGTCTACAGGTCTTCGCCCATGGAGTCTACAGGTCTTCGCCCATGGAGTCTACAGGTCTTTGCCCATGGAGTCTACAGGTCTTCGCCCATGGAGTCTACAGGTCTTCACCCATGGAGTCTACAGGTCTTCGCCCATGGAGTCTACAGGTCTTCGCCCATGGAGTCTACAGGTCTTCACCCATGGAGGCATGAAGGTCATGAGACAGTAAAAGAAGAGACTACAGATTCTCAAAACACATCTGCTACCTCAAGTGAAAAGGCCAGTTCAGTATTAATCTCTGTTTATCAAGCATGCACCATGCTGCCCTTCCTGGAGGCCTCAGCTCCTCTCCAACATACATCTGGCCTTCTGTGCTAAAAGACAAACGTTCCCACACAAAGAAGCGACATAGTGATCAGCTAGACTCTGTGGACACAGAAGCCTTTGATGGAGACACTTGGAATTCAACAGGACTATGTAATAATAAATTAACCATTGTCAATTTTAGATCTCTTGACATATGTTTGTTTTTCTATTGGTCTTAATGCTGTGCTATTTCCTAAGATGTACAACATTAGGCTCAACCTAATTATGGGAAAACCCAAATCTTTATTAATATCTAAGTGAGAATAAGGTCAGTGAGAAATTCACTACAAACATGTAGTGAAAACAGTAATAACCTTTGATAGTGAGTGACTCAGAACATCTCGATGTCTGTTGATATGTAATGCATGTGACACTAAGATGGTCTGGAAAGCCAAAGAAGGGTCTGTGTGGCTGTATTCTGCTGCCCAGTCTGTAGTACAACCTTTTTCGCTCTAGATGTTGTGAAGCATGGATGCCAATAAATTCTAGCCAAAATGACAAAGCCCATGTGCAAGGCAGAATACGTTTATAAAATGGAGCTGAGTGTGGGGGTGGGTTTATGGAGCCGTCCTAAACACGCCAGGTCTCTCTGGCGAGCAACACATGCACAGCCACCTGTAAAACAGCTTCCTCCAATCAGAGGGTGGAAAACATAGGGGTGTATACAGTGAAGGTTGTGACATAGGGGTGGGAGGAGGGGGGGGGTTAGAAATCGCTGGGAGAAAGTATCAGGTGGAGTCAGTTACAATCATGCCACAACCTTCACACGTACCTCCAGCTATGGTTGGAAGGTCAGAGACCAGTGCAAGCGGAGCGCAAACATGTACTGTGGAGCCCACTAGCACCATTTACACCTCTCTGGTGCAGTAATAACATTCCGGCAGCTTCCGCCGGTCCCTCACAGACATCTCACAGACATTAGTTTAACAAACACGGGGCACCACAAACGGCACTGCTGGGCATCTAATGGGCACGGGGTGAACGCCCACACCTGCACTGCCCGTCGTGAACACGCTCACCTGTTGTGGCGATGCAGTCGAAGCCCACAAAGGCGTAGAAGCAGGTGGCGGCCCCCGACAGGACGCCGCTGAGGCCAAAAGGCATGAAGCCGCCCGCACCCAGACTCTCTGGCGACACCTCAGGCTCCGACATGCTGTTCAGGATGGGAAAGACCAGAACATGAAGATGTTCTGCTTGTTATTCTTAAAAGCAGGGGCCATATGAGATACCAATGATCATAATACTGTGTACATAATACACAGCTACCCAGTGGCCCACCACCAAACGCTTCCTTTCATCACTCAATCAGCTGTAAACTTGCTGATAAATTCGTTAGGCAACACATGCTGTGAAGGAGTTCGATGAAGACGAGAAGCGGAGGTGCATGCTTGCCGCTCACTTGAAACCCGAGGAGTTGGTTCTGTTCAGCACCTCCTCGGGGACCAGGTGCCAGTTCTTGAGCGTGCCTTTGACCAGGCCCGACAGCACCATGAACAGCAACACCAGGACGTTAACGCAAGTGAACACCTTGTTCACCATGGCGGACTCCTTCACCCCGAAAGCCAGCAAGCCTAGGATGGCAGAAGGCAATTGGAAAACAATACATATCTGTCCAAGTCACAACGGCTATTTCACCATTTCCGCTCATGTTTATTATCAGCAGTGAAATTACATTCATAACATTGCTGTTTGTATAATCCGACACCCGCTCTACAGCTTTTCGGCGAAAATAAACGTGCCCGGAGCACGTGAGGGACAGGGTTTCAGGAATGACTGTCCCCGTCTGTGAGGGGCGAGGAGTCCCTGACGGTACCTGAGAGACACATGATGATGGCCACAGCAAACATGTCCGGGTATTCAGCCAGCACGCCCGGAGCGTCCATGCTCATGTACTGCCGACAGAAGTGCTCGATGTGTCTGCCGATCAGCCCGTCGAAAGTGGCGCTCCAAGCCCGAGCCACGCTGGACGTACCTTTGTCCAGCAGAGAGGACATAGAATAACTGACCTTTGCATTGGAACTGCTTGTTTGATAAGTATAACAACATTTTATTACAGAGAGACAATAATCAAGTGAGACGGAATCAGAAAATAGGCTTAATAAAAAGAAATGGTTCATTTTATGAAGCATTACTTCATATTCAGTCACCGGTTGATACATACAGCATCTGTGTGAGGTCTTACCAATGATGTAGGAGAGGATCAGATTCCAGCCAGTGATAAAGGCCCAGAGCTCGCCCACGGTCACGTAGCTGTAGAGATACGCTGAGCCCGTCCTGGGTACCCGGGCACCAAACTCAGCGTAGCACAGACCGGCCAGCACCGAGGCCAGAGCGGCGATGAGGAAAGAGAGCACGATGGCGGGCCCGGCGTTCTGCCGTGCCACTGCCCCGGCGAGCACGTAGACGCCGGCGCCGAGCGTGCTGCCCACGCCCAGCGCCACCAGGTCGAAGGTGTTGAGGCAGCGGGCCAGACGGGAGTCGTCAGAGCTGCAGTCCACGACCTTCACGCGCAGGAGCTGCTTGCCAAAGCCCAGGAGCTTCTGTAAAACCATGTTGTGTGCTGATCCCGTCTACGCCAGGCCTGATCGGATCTCTCACTTCACCCGTGTAGTCGATCTAAGGGAGCAGAAGAACATGACTAATGGCAGATGCTGTGTGGAGGTTTAACACTTTGGCTGACGAAGAAATGACCTTCCTGTGCTAGATACCAGAGTTTTTTGTGGTCCTTGAGTTATTGTGATATTGTGTTTGTTGTGTTTCTAACTCACTTTGTTGTGATCGTCAGCTTTTCTGACATACGACTGTTTGATCTAATTTTTCACCCATTACACCCATTTGCCGTACAGCGCTGAAGCGAAACAAACACGTCGTCCTTCTAGGTCTGAAGGATGCCGAGAAAGAAGAACGCAGCTGCACAAATTCCAGCTCTGTCAGAATCACTTCTCACCAGCGCAACGCCATTCACGTCCATTCACGCAAGATGGCAGGGAGCGCGCAAACAATCCTCCCAGCGGGAGAATGTACCTCACAAGCACTTACGGAACAGTCAGGAGCTCTGAGCCACTGACACCAGCTCTGATTGGTGGAGAAGAACCCTGCAGAAAACGCAGCGCCAGCTGGATTATATCACCACCAAACTCTCTGACTACAATACCCACTGTACACAAAGGCAATCTGAGGGCTTGAATGCCTTGAGCGTTGCACTGTTTCCTGCAGGATTGGGCAACGTGGAAAGATCCATTACGTTGAACAGTTCACCAAGGCGGAGGGCCCACAGAGGCTGGTCTGTCCTGTTCTGAGACATTCACTACTCTACGTACCGATGTGGCCAGAGACACGAGAGTACTGCTTGTATACAATGACAAAGCAGGAAGGACAGAAAAAACATTTTGTTATTTAATTATATCTAGATGTAATTTACAATTAGTTTTAATAGGTTACACTTGCAACATAATAATAAATAAACAAACGATTGTAGGAAAACAGCAAGTAAGTTGTGAGAAGAGTTTTTAAAATAGGCTACTTGTTGGGTGTCATATCCACAGCAAGAACATTTCTTTATTTTCTTTATTACATCTTGATGAAGAGAAGATTAACAAATGTTGGATAGTAAAACAACTGTCATCATTGTGTGACACAGCGGTCCCTTGGACCATATCTGAAGTATCATATCTGTACACATATCTGAATCTGTGTATATCATGCCATAACCTTAGTGGAAAGTTCCGCTGTCGAGGAGGTGATGACCTTCTTGGTTTTCTCCTGGGGGCCAATATATCCTATTTGTCCCTTCACATGCAGCCAGCTCCACAATAGGCTACTCATAGGTTGAAAATAGGTCAGACGTGTCAGTGCCATGCACCATAAGAATCTCTCTCTCTCACTTTAACAGCACGTTAGGCAGACATGCACAGTGTGGTCTGGCCACAGCCTGCCTGTGAACACGCAGTCACACTCTTTCACCCAGTTTTACAAACTTCTGGTGTGACGTAATGCCAGAGGCACCACACTGAAATTCGACTGGGGCTCTAATTCAGTAAATCCCTGCAGCTGCTCCGTCAGACCATTACAAAGGAGGCGCTCGAGACTTCAGCAGCCACAACAAGGTTCCTGTTAATGCTACCGGTTAAAGTAGACATCGCCACATCTGCAGAAAAATGCAAATCCCACACTTAGGCCAAACGGCAGCTATCTGAATTAATGGTACTCATGATTCAGCTGCACCGGGCTCACAGAAATATATCTAATAGTGTCTTGTCCAGAAGGGTGGAGTCAAGGTCCCAAGGGCCACTAGTATAGAAACAAGGAGCAAACAGGGGTTACAGCAGCACGTGCATCACCTGCTGGAAGACAGACAGGCTAGCCAATCACTGAAGCTCTGCCTGTACACACCTCCCTCACACTCCCACCATCCACCTACAAATAGAACACTGGCACATCACATGGACCAAATATTCCAGACAGACTATGTGTGTTTGCCCACGTGCTCGTGCATCTGCTAACATCTGAAACCCTTCTGAGAAATTGCAAATGCCCCGTGTTCACATTGCCCACCTGGATGGCACACAGTTGCTGGACTCCACACCTGGAAAAGAGATTGGGAATGCACCCCCATCAGAAATCCCCTGGCCTTACTAAAATCGAATATCTGAAATATTTTCATGTTCACTGCATTTTTTATGGAGTCAGTGTGTCACTGAAAGCGAAGAGGGCCAATAGCAGGCCAGTGCTGTGCCAGATAGCTCCACCCACACACTCGAGAGCACAAAACACCCCATGACATTCCACTAAGGTGATATGAGGGGCTATGTGTGGCATCTGTGTGTAGAGAGCATGGAAAAACATGAGGAATATAAATCAATTCAGATGCACTCCGGCTGGGCGGTGGAACAGGCTTGTGTAGGGTACACAACATCTTCAGCCAGGGCAACCTGCGTACCTAAAACACATGCACATGTGCGCACACACAGTCTGGCTAAATTAGGTTGGTGGGAAGAGCAGGGGTGTGGAGCTCTGTTCACCAATCACTGTTCTAGGTTCTGTTATGGTGTTCGTCAACCATCACATGATTTCGCTTGGGTCACTTTGAAGAATTCTAAACATGCAAATAAAATCGTAATTATTGCTACTGTTTTGTCCTGAAGCTGTAAATCAATCATTCTCAGTACTGAAAGAAGGAAGTATTAAACGGTATTGCAACAAACTTAAAGTTAAAAGCTATTGTAATGTTGTATTCTCAGAAAAAAGGGGGCGTGCCTCTTATAGGTGATTTCCCCCACCCGCCCCCCAACACTTCACAGTCCTGGTTGGTTAGAGACGTCTGTCCTCAGCCTTGTGAGCGAACATTATACACTTCTACATAACAGTTGTCATTTTGATCAGGATCTGCTGTACATAGTATAAATCTTTAGGTATGTGTGCATGTGGCCTGCTAGCTTTACTTTTGAAACCTTTGTTAACCTTTACATTCACAAACCAACACACGCCGTATCATGACATGGTGTAAATATCCCTGCAGCAATGAAGATACATGTTTAACACCCTTTCAAATATCATATAAAACTTTCATTACAGTAATGATGAAAGCACCTGATGTAATCTTTGAGTACCTGTAATTATGAGTCAAGCCGAAGTTACAATACACAAACCATGAACCAAAACAAACATGCAAAGCCCTGAAACAGAGTTAATGTCCAGACCAGGGCAGCTGTGGCAAGGTCACATCCGTCTGAATGTCCACTAGGACTTAAGCCAACAGGCTACACCAGGTCCAGGTCAGAGTCTCCCCATGCTTCTGATGGAGAGCGTCAGGTGACTTTCAGGGTGGCAGTAGCTCACACAGTGACTTGTTTCTGGAAAGCTTCTTTGAGTAATGAAGTGCTCACCACTAGTGCAAGTATTAACAAGGACACATAATGGACGAAGCACTGACTGTTTTTATGAGCAGCGTGTTAAAATATTAGCGAGCCTGTCAGCACTAGAAGAATTCCTGAGCTATGGTGGTGAAGGAAAAATAGGCTGATATGTGACACAATAAAGAAGCAATCAACTATGAATTGATTCACTGGGCATCTAGATAAAACATATATAGACACTGATTTACTTGCACCACCTAATAAAGTCACACCCATTTGTCTACACAGCAGGGCCTAATACCACCCATGCATGTAGTTCAGCTCGGAGCATGTCCAGTCCAAATATCAGTTTAGGAGAAATATTGAAATTCCACAGAAATAGTGAAAATACATAAAACAACCCCAAGATCAAGAGGGCTGCACAAGAATGAGCCTGCAAAATATGCTATGTAGTGCTCTTGCAAACATATACTAGACATAGATTTAGACCCCAAACTAAAAAGTTCAGTTTAGAACCCATGTAGTGCATGAGTTAAACACGCAGTTTTGACTCTGTTATGTTTTTTAGAGCTGAGGATCAGGGAAAGACTGGTTTCCACACCCCCACCCCCCTCGGGATTCAGGTCTGACATCCTAGCAACTTTCCTGTAGAAGCATTTTACTGCCTCCAATTAGACCGGTTAACATTACACTTAACATAGAGTATGGAGAAGTGGAACCGTTTTGTGTTGGCATACTACTGTAGGACCCTAACCCTAACTCTACTTTCAGATGAGAAGAATATTTGGTCATTTCTGTCCATCTTAAGTCCAAACATCAAAACGAATCATTTTAAAGAGACCGCTCACCACACACTAAAACCCAGTGCTTGTTTGTGGACAAAATAAGGGGAATGTCAGATCTTTCGACGTTGAACTCGTAATCATGAATGGACAGTACACATGAGGGAAGGTGGGAAGGCCATACAACTACAATAATATTTATACACAAAACAGAACCGCGTCAGTCCTGCCTGCACACGCACTCACTAGTGTTTACATACGTACAGTATTACTAAGCAGAATTTTGTAGTGAATGTAATTATAGTGAATAATATCACGTGTTTAATGACGTATTTGAACACAAGACAATATATATTTTTTTTTATTCAGAGTCGCTGAAATTATAACTTTTCCATTCTGAACGACTTGACCCATTACCGTTAAGCACAGCTAGCTTGGTTCGCTAGCTAATGTTTCTGCCAGAGCTTCTTGGGCGAACACTTTCGTGTCAACAAAAAAAGTTAACTAAAAAACTGTAACATTATTAAAGTTATGAAAAGAACTTGCTTCCTTACTTAATTCTTACGCTTCATCAATTAGTCATACAAATAGTGATCAAGTCTCTTTACTGCTGTTGTCTTCAGGTCCACTTCTATAGGGAGGCTCAACACCCTGCACACCCACGTCCCCGTTTACACTACACAACTGGAGCGATTAAAAACGGATCCGACCACCAGACTCACATACCAAACTATTGAAGTCACGCAGGAACTATACACTATCGATTATGCATTTATAAATTACAACAAAGTTTTTTCTCATAAAAGTAGAATGCCAAACCTTCATTTTTAATAGCTTTAACAGGCTTACCTTGAAACTGACTTGTGTGACGTAAAAATCGGATTATTTTCCAATCTAGCGATATTTTCTGTAAGACACTGCACAGGCAGGATAATTAGTATTTTTTGTAGTTATCCCTCTTCAGTCAGGCAATGCAACGTGGGTTTCTAACCTTCTTGGCAGGTGCTGAGAGAAGTGTGATTTAAAAGGAGTCGTGTTGGGTTGCAGCTATTAACGTTTTTAGGGAGCGTACTCCACGAACTCCTCCCCAACGTTACCATTTGTTCGCTCAATATTGTGAGCCATGTCATACGCAAAGTTTAGTATAAACGTGCAGTTAAATAAAAAAAAAACCCATAGGTTAAGAATTTAGACGGGAAATATAGATACGTTTGATATTTTAATAAATTTCAACGGACACATCTGATCATAGATCAGAATGAAAACGGAACATCATACAGAAGTAAAAAGTGCTTCTGAACATGAGTATCTTTAAACTACTGAAGCATCATAAATAAAAATGTTTTGAATGTTACCACAACCAAGCTCAACAAAAAACAATCACACTGAAATAATTCCTCACTAAATGCAATATTGGGTTCCGCTGAAGCTTCCACCGTGATACTTTTATTCAAGGTAATAAAACACTCGATCAAAATGTCAAATAAAAAAAGCATTCCTGTTATTGCTAATACAGGCAAAGTTATGTCTGAATGTTTAAGACGTGTATGACAAGCAACATAAGCAAGTGCTATTTCTACAGGCTGGGACCATTTATTACTTCAAAAGATGGAATTAACACTTTATTAATGCTTAAAACATTGCAGTCACTGACCACTAAAATTGTGTGTTTTCTTAAATGGAAGAAATCCCCACAAACAGCTGAGCCGCAAGGAGTGAAGGAATTGCTGAATGAATTAACTGGTGAAGAGGCATTTCGAACAAATTTTAAAGATCTATTAAAGACACCATTGGAACCCACCATCAAAACAGAATGAACATTTCTTCACAGTGAACTATCCTTCTGGAATGGTACCTTGCAAAGATCTTAGTACAACACTCCCACTGGGCACTCGTGCACATTTTCTCAGATTAAGATCCAGGCAATTTCCTTCCAGGACTTGTGCAGGTCCTCAGCCTGGCAATCTATGGTAAACAATCCATTGCAGATTACAGTCCAATGCCCCGCCACTATAATCTCAATCCAATGGAGATTACAACTGTGCACAAATATGAAAACCAGGGCACCTCAGAAGGGGACAGGATTATTAAAAAAAACAAACAATCCAACTTAACATGTACAATATCCACAATATATACACAGTGCACTAGCGTGAGTTAGAGTGAGATTGGGTCATGGGTGCCCAGGGGCCATCTCTCTCATTTACTCCAAAAGTGTTTTAATGTCTTTAATTCCATGTTCTGTTGCAACATCGATTACGTGATCAACGGCGTTAAGGCGGCCCAAAAGTTTCACCACGTCCTTGATGTGTTCCCTGCATAGGAGAGAGTAACCATGAGGTCAGGAGACCAACTGCAATCGAAGGACATGCACCAAACATAAACAAAAATGGCCCTGGTCACCTAAACCATGTCTAGATGTCAAATGTTTTAAAATACATATTATAGCGTGATGCTTGTTTGCAATCAACCAACCATCAAATGGGCATTTTGTAATATGGTACACATCCATTTAAACATCATTCATGGTCCTTGGACTGTCATTCACTGGACATGGTTATGTTTTCATTGTCCAATCACCCTTGTTTTACTCATTAGGTAAATTAGAAGCATCTAGTAGATTAGTTACATGGGATTCTGCCTACATTCACATTTCAGAATTTAATCGTCAATTCAGATTTTTTGCTCAAGATTGGATTTGACCACCTTGGCGGTACACATTCATAATTGCAAACAACCCCCATCTCTAACATGAATGCATCTGTCCTCCGAAATGACACACGTGCACATTGATACATCCATCGCATCCATCACCACTGAGACAAATAGAACATTTATGGTATTGAAACCAGCAAAACGGACATGCTAATGGCTCGTGTGTACATCGTCATTTGGTGTGGAGGATGGACAACCGAAGCAAAAGGCCTCACGAAGTCTGACCTGACCGCTCTCACTGAACCCACATGGCCATAAATCAGACACTAATCCGATACATTTAACTACATACAAAAGTGCCTCAAATTTAATTTGAAAAGATCTGTCCACACAATCCCCCAAAAAACGGGTTAAAGTTGGGTATGGGTTAAAGTTACCTGGCATTCCTTTTGTCGATGTCAGAAGCCGTCAGACTGCTGCGGTACAGGGAAGCAGCCAAGTGCTTCATGAAGCGACAAAGGTTCTCCAGCTGTGGCAGGGTCTGCTGGCCCTTGAGGCTACTGAACCAGTGCACAGGGAAACACTCCACCACCTGAGGGCAGCAGTGAGCACACATCCTTTTTACAAACTAGAGCCACATCATCGTGATGACAGCAGATCAGCTCGACTACAGTCACCCGCCGCCGTCTCGTGCAGGCAGAGTCGGGCACTGCCATGTGCGGCAGGACGGACGCATGAGGTTCGTACCTTACGACACTTCTCCACACTGTCCTCCCCGACGTCGGCCGCCTGCAGCGCAGACAGGATGTATCGGTTTAGAGTGCTGTCAACAGCGAGCTCCTTCAACGCACCCTGAGACAGGATGCCATCCCACTGCAGAATATTCCCTAGCAACTTCAGGGGGGGGTGTTGAGAAAAGAAAGAAAGATTCAGAGTTCAGCAGAAGATGAAGGGGATGATTGCAGTATAGTTGTAATGCATTAACGAGGCTGGACTCACTCTTACCTTCACACAAGACCAGAACTGCCTCTGTGCAAACAGATACGGGCCACAGTTCTTATTCTCCATGATGCTGAATAAAAAAAAAAGACAGAAAGGCCGGTAAGCAGGTCACATTCAAATTATGCAAATGACCTATTCAAAATACACGTTTTCTTGTTGAATGTATATTTTCAAGAAAAAAAGGGGGGATGCTTTTATAAGAATGTATGTACTGTGTTCTGCACCTTACGCTATTTCCAAAAATAAACAAGGAAAGAAAGAAAACTCATGGTTGGACAGACATACTTTTTGGGAAACAGCGGCATGAAGACGTCGTCGTCCAGCGTGCGGCGTGTGCGCATGACGATAGTCTTCAGCAGCTCCTGCAAACCGGCAAAACACAAACGTCACCATCCGAATACCGCTCGGGGATTACGGCACTTGCTGTGACATCACGCCCTCGTTCAGTGCTCCCCTTTTCTTCGGATTAAATCACCAGCCAAATAAACAAACGCAGCCCTGACACCAGCGCCGGTTCCAAGTGTCTGGACTGCCGCGTTCTCACCTGCGTGTTGCGGTTTTCCCCGTGCAGCACGGTGGGGTAGCCCTTTACCAGACGGCGCATGAAGGCCACCAGCCTGCCGGTGTCACTACGGGAGAGTGGGTCCCACACCTGGTCCGCCAGCACTGCGGAGAAACGCACGCAGCCGTCAGGGAAGAAGCAAAGGCCCAAAGTGTCACGTTACGGTCTGGGTCCAGTGGTGTGACCCGACTGACCTGCAAGCTTGGGGAGGACCACGCGCTCGACGATGGCGGGGAGAAGGCCGGCGTCGATGTCCTCGTGGCGTTCGCCGCCGTCCTCCTCGTAGCCGTAGAACAGCAGGGACTCGAACCACAGCATGTACTCAAAGTTGGGACAGTCCTCCTAAAGACAGAACGCCACACTGTCATCTCTCGCCTCTAGTCCAAGTCACTTAATCACTGTGAGACATTCCACCAAACGGATGAACTATCCCAAAACCCGACCGATTTACAGCCGGTCTTTTCCCAACCCATCAAAGATGCAGTACACACTTGCTCAGCTCCCAACACACCCATAGTACGCCATTAAGAACACTGCCTGTCTGGTACAGGTGTAGTGGGAGCTCAGTCAGGGTTAGGGCATGAGCATGCGGCTCTTTGCCTGGTTTCATGCGGCTCCCCAGCCGGTACGCGCGCTCACCTGCACAAACGGTCTGTGCTGTGGCCTGGTTACAGCTTCGTGGTGCGCAGTTTGTTTACAAGCCTAGCGAGCCGCTAATACTTTTAATTTTTACTTTTTTTTTACATTTCTAATCATTTTTACTACCGTTACTAATTTGCCAACTACTGGCGATCGATCGCGATATAATACTTATTTTTTGTACATTACACACACCCCCCGGTCAACAATGTACATGTCCCTGTATGATGTGGCTCTTTGCCGTAACACAGTAAAAAAAAAAAGTGGCTCTTGGTCTCTGACGGGTTGGCCACCCCTGGTCTAGGGGATCCATCTGTCTTAGTTGAAAGAATCATGTACCTCCAGAGGGGACCAGGGAATGAGCTGCAGCCGGATCAGCGGGTTGAAGAGTTTCGGGAGACACAGCCCAATGTACGCGTCTCTGTAACACGTAAAGTAAAGCTTCCTCCAGACCTCAAACCGCGACTTGATGCAGTCTAAGGAATGGAAATCCTCCACGACGTCCTCAAACACCTTTTTTGATTCTTTTAAAATGCGATCTGGTTGGGAGAGGAGGAGGTGAAAACATTTGTAGTCCAAGTAATACAAGCAGGTATCACAAAAGCACCCAGCATGTTTCCAGACACAAATGATGATTCAGGTACTCATCAACTGATTGTTGATTGGCCAGCTGTAAATTGGGTACATTTGAGTGGTTATTTCTCTAGGCTGTACTTTTGTAAACCATTAGAATTTTTCAATTCTATTGGTTTTCCAATAAAAGTTTTTAGTTCTGAAACATTCTGAAACAAATTTAAATTTTCTGACTTCAGAACGGATAAACCTGCTACTGATCTTAAAACACTCAGGTGAACCACAACATTCATCAGACAGAACAGCTCAGCTGCGAGAACATGGAGGTGAAGCTGCTCACCCCTCTCCAGGTTGAAGCTGGTTATATCTGTGGATGTTTCCTCGTCATCGCTGGACAAGCCCTCCTTGTGTTCCACCCTCTTACCGCTCTGCTCTCGAGCCTGTCTACGCCGCGCCCTGCACACCACCAACACACCACCAACACACCACCAACACGCGCTCAAACATACCACCCTACGACAGCTCACAATGTACAAGAGGCCTAAGGCCCGAGCTGTTCTGGATGGGGTCCGGGGGTCCATACCTCCGGGCTTCACGCTCCGCTACCCGCCTCTGCCTGCTGAGCTCCTGATAGGCCGCACGGTCTCGGCCGAAGGGGTCCAGATTAGGGGCCATGACGGCTTTACCTGCAGACAGACAGAAGCAGGATAAGCCTCCCCCCCAAAATGAGCTCTGCACCATTACAACAGCGTCCTGACTGAACTAAACACGATATTCATCACTACTATGAACAACACACAGATACAACCATGTTCCGGAAGTCCAATTTATGAGGTAGCTTCTTTATTAGGATAAATATCTTCAACTAAAACTCTGCACATTAGCTTTAAAAATGTCTAGAGTGTACATGCACTTACGTAATCTGTGTTAGTGGAGAACTTAATGCACTGACTGACTCATACTTACTGATGTCGCATCTTAGCAACGATTCTGATGTGACAGTATCACACTGGCTCAGTGATTTTCACAAAAGAACTGAATACACTGATTTTAGACCCGGGTTCTGCTCAGCCTCTTACGCACACACGCACAAGGGGCACACAAGCAACGGTGCCCATTACTGAGGTGTAGAGGGCAGAGGAGTTAGGTTATCCTCCCCGCTAAAGGAAGCACACGTCTGGGCCTAGATGCTGACTGCAGACTTACAGCAAGTCCAGACTACAGCAGCCAATACTAGCTGTCTGGGTGGGTCAGGGAGGGGAGGGGGGGATGGGGTAAAAAAAATAATGAGGCCATTCAAATAAATAATAAAAACCTTCAAGATGGACTGACTTGAAAGGCTTGAAAACTCCGCCGATTCATCTTTAATATCATCCTGTCTTCTCTGGACGCGCCGCACCGCCCGTTGCCTTAGTAACTGGTGCATAGCAGCCTCCAGCTCCAGAACCGCAGGCACCTGCAAGATACGATGTGTTCTGTGACAGACGCACCCAAATCAGACGTGGGAGAGTGAGCGAGAGAGAGAGTGAGAGAGAGTGAGAGAAAGGGGGTGGATCTGGGCCTCAGTGCGTTCTGCTGGGGCACAAGAAAGCAGACCTACAGTCAGCTTATCCTTTAGCCGGGTCAAATGGGCTTCTGCATATGTATCTGGTTTCTACAAACAAAAAACTAGCAGTTGATCATTTTTTGACACACACAAACTGCCATCTGAATATGTTTATGACCGTCAACTGCCCCAGCAAAGGCACAAAGATGCCAAAACAAACAAACAAAAAAAAAAAAACCAGGACCCGAGGTGTCTCCTCTTTAAAGCTGGAACTAAAGACGGGCCATTAAAAAGGCGTTAGAAGAAACAGCTGAGTGACATGTGCTCTTCGCTGCCCCCTACAGGTCTATCTGGTTGTGGTAAAGGAAGTGCAGGTTACCATCACAGTGGACAAACACACACACACACACTCACACAACACAGGCAGTTCAAAAGTGACCTAAGTGACATCACTGGTTTAAAATCACAACTCTATGAAAATGAACACACAGACATCTTACTTCACGGTTAATCAAACATGACATCTGAGTGCATCTATTGACAAAAGCCTTCCAACTACATAAACAGAGATTAAAAAAGGACCCCAACACCCCCAGAGCTAAAAATCTCCTATTGAAGTAAAATGAATCAAATTTACATCAGCACCACATCACATCAAAACTCAGCAGTCAAGCCAACGCGGTGAACAGAATGATGGGCGTCTGGTGTTGTTTCTTACCTTTTCGCTGAAACACTCAAGCAAGTCTCGGACATACCCTCGCATTTCTTGCAAGAATTTGTACTGCTCGGCAGTGTGCAGGGCCGAGTCCTCCAGGCCCGTGATGCTGCTGGACGAGGCCTGCAGCTCCAGTTGGATCTGCTCGTAGCGCCGGGCGCTGGCGTCACGGGCCTGGCGCGTAGAGCCCAGCCTGGACACAGGAGAGGGCCGTCAGCACTTCCCCCAGGCAGCAGCGCCACTCTCTGGGGGCGTCGGGCGGTCCTGACCCTGCTGCAGCGGGTCTGTGTGCTGGGCCGGACAGAGCACCTGTCTGGATCTAACGCAGCAGCCTGAACCATTCGGACTTTGATGAAGCCCCTGATCCCTTTGGTTGTGTGGATGTGATGTAAGTGTTAGAACTACAGTGTTGGGCACGTCGGGTCTAAAGTAAAGATGGTTTTGAGTAAATTGTAGCACCAGCAGACATGTGGTAGAAGTACAGGCATTCTGCGCAATAACAGCTCTAACTTCAAACCTAGCGTCTCACTAAATGAAGAAAAACGGAGGAGGAAGCCCCAGAAATGCAGAAAGAGCACGAGAACTAGAACAAACCCTGGCCTGGCGTCAGTCTCATGAACGGCGTCAATCACGGCCCACGTCAACAACATATGCGAACGGTGGGTTCACAAACGGTTTTAAAACACAACGGCGTTCAGCATGTGAGGTACGTGCCAACTTCCCTCTTCTAGGGGCGTCTGAGCCGGTGGGACAGTCATTGGTGGATGGGCAGCGTGCCAGTCCTACCTGTCCGTGAGACGTTTCTTTACCAGAGCCATGGTGACGGGGGTGAGGCTGGTGCTGGGGACCGGATGGGGCATCGTGCTCTCGGCCTTCAGGGTCCTGCCGTCAGCGTCCGCCCCGACCGGGCCGTACGCATACGGCATGCCGTAGGACGCTGCGTAGGGCTGGGCCTCGTAGCCACCTTGGTAGTACGCGCTTGTGTCTTCTGGTTGACTGGATTGGACCTATGGACAAAGAAATGAAGGCAGGCTGGTTATTTGCTGCAAGGATTTGATCGAACCCAAGAGGATGTTGAGTTGTGAAAATGGCATGGAAGTTGGAGAAGTTGGAGAACGCTGAGGAGAGCTCACCTGTGGAATACTAATGCCCTTCCGGATCTGCTCCTGCTCCCAGCGACTGACCTCTTCATCGTGGCCAGTGTCCAGAGCCTCATCATCACTACCCTCAATACCTGCATTTACACACACACACACACACATTCCTTAACACTTTACATTAACAAATGATTAATCTCTTCTACCAGATTTATACTGAGGTATACATTCTCGATTGCAAGACAATAGTCATCAAGTCAAAGACCAAACCACACACACAAGCTGATGTTGTTTAGCACAAACTCGCCTGGCCCAATACGTCAGCACATTATCTCACTAAACCACTGCGGTTTCCGGCACATTCGATCCATCTGCCTCTGCGTTAACGCACGGACTCACCGATCTCCTCAGCTATCTTCTGCCTCTGGCTCTTCTGCCGGACTCCGCTGAAGACAATCCTCTTCTCGTCTTCGTCATCGCTGGCGCCCTGATCGTCTTCCCGGACAAGACGCTTGTTCTGCGCGTCCGTCTCCACCAGGGGCGTGTCCCCACCAAGTTCGCGGGCCATCTGCCGACGTTTGCGGGCCGCGTGGATGAAAGCAGCATCTGGGATCTCGCCTGCAGGAAGGGGAGGGACTGTGAGATGCCTACAGACCTCCTTCCCAGATACCGAGCAAAGACTCTAGAAATACCCGGGCAAACAAACCTGGCCTGAGGGAACTGAGAGCAGACAGTGTCTGGGCAAAGGCCCCTCCACCGCTGGCCTTGGCTTCGCCATCTTCCTCCTGTTCATCGTTGCTCTCCACCTCCATCTCTCCCTCCCCCTGTTCACTGCTGCCTCTGCTGTCCTCCACCTCATCTTTGCCACCTGAACTAGACAGACCTGGCCCTCCTGAAGAAGGAGGAGGACAATGGTCATACACACTACTGTCATAACATTGGATTTCTCTTGGCACAGCTAAGTGTGTGTGTCGCTGCCCACCGTCGAGGCGGGAGCCGGGATCCTGCGCGACGTAGACGGTCTTCTCCTCTCGGTACTCCTTCTTCAGCTGCTTGACGATCTTCTTACTGTGGTTCGACTTCTTCACTCTGAAAACTTCAGTCTCGTCTGAAGGAACCAGGAAGTAAACAGTTTCACCGAACAGAAACAACACAGGGATAAAACCCGAGTGGCGTACAGCTAAAAGAACAACCATTAACGGTCACTGCGTGGTTATCTATACGCGCCGGGTGAAAAATCAGTATCCAAACCACCAAACGTCCAGCTAGCTGCGGTTAGCCGGCCCGCTAGCAGACTTCATTAGCCACCACAGCTAGCACGCAGACCCACCTTCGTCGTCGTTGAAACTAAGCAAGCTGGCTTTAGGCTCTTCTCGCCCGTCCTTCTTCTTCCTCTTCTCTTTGGGAGGCCTCGCCAGGCCTGGCTGCAGTCCGTTTCCGTGGTTCGTCAGCATCTGGGCTCCCGGTCCGGGAGCGCCGTCCGCGTTCGCGTCCTCCAGTCCAGGCCCGCATGGCTGCTGCAGCTGCTGCTGGTTCTGAACTTCTTCTTTCTCTTCATCGTCGGACTCGTTCCGTCGTCTGAAATTGCACCTTTTCGCTTTCTTAAACATCGCGATTGGGCCACAACTGCAGCAAAGCAGGATGCGAACTAACGGGGGTTATTTTTCACTCGGCGCCAAAGACGAGACGAACATCCCTGGTAGATCCACCATGTTCCCGTGGACGAGGAGCGCTTTTCTTCTCCAACGGCCCGTGAACTAGAAGTGTGCTACTGCCATCTGGTGAAAAGTGTGGGAGCATTTCCAGTTTGAGAATAATAATTAGAGTGTGTTTGCACAGCTGTTGGAAGGGTGTCTGTCCGAAACGTCCCGTGTTTGCATATTTCTAAGACATTAGACTAATGATTAGTTGTTCTGGCTCATGTTACACGTTGCACCGCTGGTTAATGCGGAAGCGGTCTCCTCCCGATCTGACAGAAGACAGATCTGAGGTATGTCGGGTCGTGGTCCCGCCTGGTCTCAGGTGTTGGGTTCTAAAACATGTACTTAGATACTGCTTTTGACTCACTGTGGATGTGGCAGAATACTGCTGCACGGGTGTCAGACTGTGGGGGAAGCCAAATCATGATATTCCACCAGCTCTACTTCACCCTAACCCTCTTGAGCATATTATAGGCTGTGTAGGTGTCTTACCTAAATTTTGTTACCGCCTCAAGTTAATGTGTGCTGCTTCTAGTTTTCCAGAGCTATTCTGATCCGCCTTGGTAAGATTTTGCACCACATTTGGATTGCATTGAATCATCAGCTTTTTGGGGGGTGGTCAGAAGAAGCAGGATCTGCTTGATTGATCTGTTTGAGTATCCATATCCCACTCTGTGTGTGGAACTATGGATCCTGGAGTCTGAGATCCCTCTCAGAGAAGTCCTACAGTTGTGAAAGGGCATCTGCCTTTGTATTGTTTATTCCTGGCTTGCCTACCATTCATACGTCTTGCGGCTTTGATATAGTCTAGATTCATGTGGTCTGTGATGATGAGAAAGGGGTGAAGGCCCCTCTAAACAGTGCCGCCACTCCTCCAGTGCTGACTTCACAGCCAGTAGCTACCTGTTACCAATGCTATTCATTTCTAAAAAGTTTACCCAAAAATTGTACCCACTTCTACAACATATCTTTAAACTCCTCACTAATAAATGACTGTGCTACAGAAGGGGTGTTCCCCAGTCCAAATGGCATCACCCATAATGGTCTGTTCATTTTTGTAGGCGGGCCAAGGGGAAGTTTTAGAAAGTCCTGGTCATTGTAGTAGTGGGAGGGATGGAGTTGCAGGATTAGACAGTCAGGGAAATGGGTGCCTTGACGAAAGAGTTATTATATTTTATCTGTGTGAAATCAAGTATATGCTTGGTGTGAGACGGTTGTAGTGGGAGTGGGTTTGGCCCAAATAATTGAGTGTGTCACTGTGTGATTAACTGCAGAGGTGGGCAGTAACGAAGTACATTTACTTAAGTACTGTACTTAAGTACAGTTCTTGAGTATTTGTACTTTACTTAAGTTGATTTTTTAAAAAATACTTATGACTTTCACTTCACTACAGTTGAATACCAAAAACAGTACTTATCACTCCACTACATTTCTGTCCAGCTCTCGTTACTCGTTACTTCCACACACAACTCTCCTCCCCTCCCCCGATAGTATTTTCACAGGTGACAGCCTATCAGCAATCAAGGATGTGTCTGTGAGGTGTAAAATCAAGTTCGGTGTCGCTAGTCGTTCTTTTCCTAAATAACAGCAACATGAGCGGAGACGGCGGTGATGGAGCATGCCAGGGTTGCCAACTTTTCAAGATCGCTTGGAGGGAGATTTGAACCTGGACTTGGTGGCGAGTGTAAATTGTTGATCGGGGGGTGGCGAACGTTACCGGGGCGGTGAAAAATGGACACAAATTAAGTATTATATCGCGATCGCCGGTGGTTGATAAATATAGATCAGAGGTAAATAAACTAGATTTTTTTTCGGCGTGAGATATCGGAACTGTGGCGTGAGAGCGTGTGAATACGGTCAAATGCGTGTGTCTCACGCTCAATGCGTGAGAGCTGGCAACCCTGGCATGCTCTTTTGCACCCATGGCCGTATCTCGACAAAATGTTCCAGTTTTCTGAACGGATGAATCATTCCTATCGTTTTAAATGCATGCTTTGTTTGCCAAAAACAAACTATATCACTGCATACCAAAATTCACCGTCCCACCTGAGGAAGTATATTACGGTATGCAGCCTAAATGTTTTGTTAAGTGACTGTAGTCAGAGGAGCTTTGCAGTAAGGCTAGTGAAATGACTTTGCCTGCTCACTCCACTGCTAGGTCTGCTAGGATCACTATAAATAATGTTAACATTATATTGGCAAGTAATTCAAACTACGGAAACATCAATAAGGGAAACCGTGTGGGTTAATCGAATCTTGTCAAATAATGTTTCCATTCTAATATCAGTGTAGAATTAATGTCAATAATTCTAATGTGGTTGTGATTTCTAGTTTGAAAAGAGTTTGTTAGCATGTTGGGTGGCATGGAGTTGGTGGGCTTTAGCCATACTGCAAAAGGTTGTAGCAAGGTTAGACTACCAAGATGCCACACTGCTAATTTTACTTTGTCTTTGTTTATATTGACTGTAGCATAATGTTGTATTGGATGACTGAATACCTAACTAGCAAAGAGGGAAAACCATCATTTTATTATTGACTTTTAATATGGTAACATAATTTGCTTAAACAGGTTAGGCTAGGCTAATCAGTGAATTGTGGTTTTAGAAAATGTTTTTGTTCCTTAAACTAAAGTGTAGGTTAAACTTTTCTGCTACCACTACCTGAATGATGTACATTATTGGAATATGCCTTATGGATTATTATCAAAGACTGTATGAATATTATGCCCAAAGAGGATTTGGTAGGATGTATAATACTTTTAAACTATAACTTTTTTACAAATGTGACGGAAGGTGTACTTTAATACTTAAGTATTTTTAAAAGCAAGTACTTCAGTACTTTCACTTAAGTAAGATTTTGAACATGCAACTTTCACTTGTATCGGAGTAGCATTTGACCAGTGGTATCTGTACTTTGACTCAAGTAATGAAATTGAGTACTTCGAAACAAGTACTACTTGTTTTTTTTTTTTATGCAGTCAGCTCCCTGCTGAATATGTGGTCCAGAGGGTTCATGTCCTGCAATTTGAATAGTATAAGGCGATCGATTATTGTCAATAGTCACAACATGGTGAACAAAGGCATATGCTAGAAAATTTGCAGCCTAGCCTGGAATGACCATATACATTGGGCAGATGGTGCCAGACTTCCCAGCATGCCCGCAGTGGTGCAAGACTTCCCAGCATGCCCGCAGTGTCAACCAAAGAACCAGAAAGAGCCCCTGATCATAGATAAAATATCAGAGCTTCCCTGAATGCAAAGGTCACAAACATCTCTGAAATCAAAGGCCAGCCATTCCTTCTGATCGTTGACTACCAGTCCAAATATCCTGAAGTATTCGGATAATGTCAGGGGTAAGTCAACATATACTATGGCTAACACAATAAAGGTGATGTTTTCCAGACATGGCCAAAGGTATGTGATCACGCACACATCTGCTAGCTATGAAATGCACATGAGCGCATGCATACACATAAGAGCTACAGCTGGTACTAAAGAAGGTGACATGGATAGATTTGGATAATTCACAGGTATGACACACTCCCCCACACAAATTCTAATGGCTCGTGTCCTCAGGGCTGAAAGAACAGAGTCCCTGCAAAAGTTTTAGGATTATGATATGGGCCAACAGTAAAGGTCACCCCCACTGAAGGGTTTTGTGCTGGTAACCTCTAACCCTCCCTGGCTATGATTTCCACCTAGTGTTTATGTAAATGAATATGTGTATATGCAGACGGTGGAGTAATGGTAATTCACTTATAAATTCACTTATAAATAAATAAACTTCATTGTTTTTTAGTTATAGTACTACAGCAGGGCCAGCTACATTAAAAGTAATCTTAATGGCCCCAAAATAAATTTGGTTGTGTTTTGTATGCAGTAATTATCAAGTGGTACGGCATTTTGAGAAAAAGGCATGCAGTATATTGTTATATTGTGCACGTTGTAACACATAGACACTGTAGGGGGCGCTGCAGGACCACCTACAAGACGTAGTAGAGTAATAGAGTTTGTACGACATATTTTGTTTCTCTTGTTCACAATAAAGAACTTTTGTTTTACCTTTCGTATCTTTGTCTAAAACAAAACTGATAATCATAACTTAGGTTTTAGAGCATGTCCTGCAAAAACATTTAAGGTCACTACAAAAGGGGAAATAGATGTGTAGGGAGGGAGTTTTCATCCACCGAACTCTGTGGCCATTTAATGGTACAAATAACAGGCTAGCTGACTAAACTCACAACAAACATGATTCCTGCTTTCTTGTATGCATGTGTATAAATATTTATTCACAGGTGAGCACTCTATGAAAGAGAACTATTATTAGAACTGCTGTTAGCTAGATTATTATCATATGAAGGAACAGAGAAACGGCTCCACGTGTCCAAACATGCTGAATGCTTTATTTCTGTGTTGTTCTTCCGCTTTCTTTTAAAGCTCACAGGTGAATCGAATTATGAGCCTTGGGTAAGTCACATCATCTGGGTCTCCATGCATAAGAAATAAAGTATAATGTTACACATTTTACATATGGTGGCAAATAACTAGCTGGCTAATACAACTAATCCACGGTAATGAACTAAAGATTAATGCTAAATCAAGTATTTGCTGTTTTCATTCCCACAATCCACCAAATGGACCTCAACCGAATACAAAAGCCTTGTCCCTGAGGTAATGCAAACAATGGAAATGTTTCTCCACGGTGTTCATATTTCTAGATCTCTCCTGCAGTGGGACCAATCTGTCTTATGTTGCTCCACAGAGAGAGAGAGTAAATTGGATTGATAGGAGAGTATGAAGCCGAAACAATCAGATGAATAGTCAGGTAAGTTCAAGGAGCAATCCCCTGAGATATTAGGATGACAAACTCCATATTTGTGTTATTATTGAATCTTATTGAAGACACAAACAAGTGAATTCATCACTAACATGGAAAAACGTCCACAGAATTTCAACCATAAGGCAGCAGCCCCTGATCCAACTCCAGTGTAAAAGGAGTTCACCACTTAGGCTATGCGTAGTGGATAGCTGACCTCTCTTTTGAAATTAATTTCCATATGGGTTGTAATATATCTATTGTTTGGGTAATGTATGGCTAATGTTTCATTTATTGCCTTATGATTGTGAGATATAAAACAGCTAGAATTGCCTTATTTTGGTTTTTATTTTCTTTGAATGTGGTGAATCACCCCCTATAAACCATATTCCCCTAATACTGACAGTTCAGCACCATCCTGTGTGACTCCTGTCACACTGTGTCTCGTTTCCATGTGTATTTAAACCCTTGTGTTTGCCTTGTGTTTTGTGGTTGGCCAGCTATACATGAATGATGTAGGATTAGGGTTAACCCTAACCTTAACCCTGACCTTGACCCTAATATAGGGTTGTTATTCTCATGTTGTACTGCATCAACAACTCTTTCAACAGACATCAGCTATTGCTTTCTAATAACTTGGTATTTTGTGGTAACCTCTTAATCTTTGACATGTGAGAAAATGTATAACCTCATTAAAATAAGATGAAGTGTATGACTAAATATCATATTCTATCTAATCTGTGGAGCTGCAGTAGATCACAGATGTATTTCTGTCATATCTTCACATCTATCATTCACGAATGCTTGAACACGATCAGTTAATGAATTGCATAGATACATAATCTTTTGCAATGAATTTACTCTGATCTTTCAAAAGTGGTTAAGAGTGTAAGTGTTCGGGCATCTCATAGATGACGTCTTGAAAACTCCGTAGATGCAGATGACCACACTGGATTATGCTTAGGAACAGTGAGGTTATGATGTATTTAATTACCCGTTCTTCCAAATCTGTGGTTCTTGAACAACTGGGTCTGCAGTGACTGTTGGAGCATTTCGACTGTTTCCTTGTGGTTAAAGGTGTAGTGCTGTTGTTTCCTGGGGCTCTTCGTGTAGATTACAGTTTCAATTACACTTGATACATTGATTGATATTATTCATCTTTGAAGATTAGGAATCATTAATGTAATAGATGGAGATTCAATGTTTGGCTTATGTTACATTCCAAACAAGCACCAGATGGCATGTAACCTAAGTGTTGCTACAATCACTGTGTAACTTTTTGTTAACTGTATTTATTAAATTTATCCATGATGAATTTGCCCAGGTGGACAGAGGAGAGATGATTTGAGGTTGCAATACAAGAAAAATCAGTGTTCTACTGATGAATGTAGGCCACCGTGAAGTTTTCCTCATCACTTCTCAAATCTCCCCCTCCTATATTTGTTGATTTGGAGTTTAGTTATAATCAAACTCTAGCCTATTAATAATTGTTCAGAAGTAGCCGTAATCATAAGCCCAGTCTCTTGGCCATTTTATAGTAGCTACTTAAAGTTCTGTTTCTCCACTAGGTTTGAAGTGCCAAATTGTTTGTTCACAGTGAGTCTTGTTACATGTTAGGCACAGATTATGAATTTTATAATTCTGACATACATGAATGCAAAAGATAATTCTGTTTGTGTACAACCCTCATGAGTTTTATTCAGCGCATTTTTTTTTTCCTTTTGACAGTTCATCTCAAGCATAATCTCATTTATTGAGGCTGTTTAAACATTTGTATTTTGTCTCTCCTGAGATGTCATTCATTTTGTTATATATAGACGGACACCACAACTGCATCAAAGTATGTATACATCTTTTTTTTTACTTTGTTTTTTTTTAACCACCATTTCGTACATCACCATCCACAAAAGTTGACACTTTTCAGCATAAGCAAATATCCTCACAGCCCACAGTGAGTCTGAACAAAGATCATCCAGCATGCCGTGTGGAGCTGGAGGGGGCGGGGCTAACTCAGGCTCAGAGCTCCCACCTCAGCTCCACACAGCATTCAATTACATCACATATTAGAGGCACAGGAAAACATTCAGGCTTACAGAGTATAGGTGTGTGTGTGTGTGTGTGTGATATGAATGTTGACAACTTGTTTACATGAAGTCTGAGGCAGAGCTAAAAGCTTAAGGCGTGTCATTTTAGATCAGATTAATACACATGCATACATGAGGATACTATGGGTCGTTGCTTTTGGCGTGGGGGGAGGGGGGTGTCTGGGTCTGTAGCTGATAAACAATACTCACAGGGCCCTTTAAGCTGAAGCATTGTGGCCCCATCTCAGCCTGGAGACCACACACACACACTAGAGAATGAACAGCCCAGACAGAAGGGAGCAGCTAGTCACCAAAATAAATTACTAAAATGGACACATCCGAGGATCAGACATGTGGACGGCTTCCAGTTGAAAAAGGTGTAAACGGGTGTGTGTTCCATCTTACGCTGCATGAAATGGTTAAGATGCATCGTCTAGCGAGTCAATGTTGTTGTAATAGCACCGTGTCCAGGAGGGTTGCTATGGGCAACTTCCGACTTGTCAAGTGTGTTGCCATGACAAATACAGAGCCAGACCCTGAGGACTGGAGAGTCTGGTAGTTATGGTAACGTGGGATAATGTACACAGGGAGGAAGCGAAAAATGCGTCTGAGGGGAAAGAGTGAAATGTGAAGCACGGCAACATGGAAATACTTTTAAATCTCAGGAGAAACTTCTTGTACGTTTCGATATGAAACCCAACCCTGAACCTCTCCTGTCTGTTTCATTTAAAAACATCAACGAAGGATCGTATCATTTTGATCCATTGCGTGTTCTCTTCGTTTGAGAGGAACATATTCGAGCTACAGCATCCACAAGATAGTCATCCACGGGCAGTCATGGCCTGGTGGTTAGGGAACTGGTCTTGTGACCGGAGGGTTGTGGGTTCGATCCCCAGACCTGAGGCCATGACTGAGGTGCCCCTGAGCAAGGCCCTTAACCCTCAATTGCTCACTTGTATAAAAAAAAAAATGAGATAAAAATGTAAGTCGCTCTGGATAAGGGTGTCTGCCAAATGCCATAAATGTAAATGTAAGATATCATTTAGGCCTGGGTTAGCTGCTTAGCACCCACAGGTCCGAACGCTGCAGGGACCTCAAAGCTGTGACTGTTTTCCTCTGGAAATCTAACTTCAGTTTGGAAATCCCCGTGGTTATGTCCCTTTTGGAGAGTCAGTGCTGTGTTCTTTGCTATCTAATTCCAGTTCTCTGAGAAGAAAAACAGCTTCAGGAACCTGTGCGATGGCAGGAGCCAAAACTCACACTACAGGAGCGGCTGGGGGAGCAGGCCGAGCTGTGTGTGTGTGTAGTCTATATGCAGAAAAGTATTCTACAAACCTTACAAGTTAATCCTCTGCGAGAGAAAGATGAGGGAAAACAGAGGTATGATGGGTTTATTGAATGAGAACTAAAAATGTACAAAAAACAGAAAACATGGCGGATGGGAGTGTTTATCCAGCAAGGGGGTTTGCTTAGGGTCTCATGAGAGGTATACTCAATCCAGCATAATACTTTCACTCCCCACTCCACTACAACCGCATTACACACCACACACATGGTCCAGCATACACGTTCCCAGCTTGGTCCTACAGTGGCTGCATTTGGAGCAAGACTGCAGCTGTCTGCCACCATGGTGCAGAAAAACCTGCTCAGATAACGTGTGGCAGTTCTTACGTTATCCGTCACCTATTTTAATTAGTCGTGGCTGCACATGAGCTTCTGCACTAACGTCACTAACATGGACACAACACCCCTGTGGGTCGTCCACCGTAGACTTACAGACTTTGAGAGAACTGTGAAGTTGGGTAGGGGAGAGGAATCTGGCACCTTTGCATCGGTTAACATTGGCTATTGTACGTTTATAGCCTTCTTTTTCATCGATAAGTTTAGCAATTAGAAATAAAACTGATCTTAAAAAAAAAACCGTCCCAGCACACTTCTGTGACATTAGGCACAGGTAATAAAGCTAATGTGTTAAAACATAAGACATAAGACATTCATTTACATTTCTATCAGTGTGAACTTCACAACCACATTCTCAACTTCAGTGGCCTAGGAAGTAAATGCAGAATACGATGTATTCAAAAGCTGCAAAACTCCACTGATTACACCCTCGCCATTTTGAAACAAAATGGCAGGGCCGGCTGCAGCTTCACTGGAGTGACGCAAGTGAACGTTCCAGCTCTGCTCTACACCCACATCCACGCACCTCCTCCATGTCACCTGAGGAGAAACCAGCTGCAAAAAAGCAAGACCTCAAGATCCCAATATCCTTCATTTCTGACACTCTTGCCAGCCGGTACATTCAACCCTCTCGTTACATCAGTGGACCTGACAGGCATCTGCACACGCAGCACCCCTACCGCAGTCCCACCGACCAAACAAAGCACTATTCATTCACAGCCAAACACACACCCCACTTTCAGGGACTGTTGGTAATATGTTAATGTAGCTTCCAAATACAGGGCTCAATTTTGTTTATTCAGATCACATTAAAATCCAATTTGGGACCGAAATGAGAGGAATTCAAGTTTAAAATCACTGTGACTATAGTCTCAACAGAGGTTTGCTCATCACTTGGGGTTTATGTGCAGTCATTAAGCTTTAAAGGCACATAAAACACAGGCAAAGACAGCACAGTCTCTGCTGAGGTACCACTGTGTGCTTCAGTCTACTTCATCTGTGGTCCGTTTTTCATACCGAGTTGTTTGTAACCGTCTGACCACTGAGACAAAAGATCATTCAAACTTGTACACTAAATTTTAGTTTCACTTCTGCATGCCTATTGGTTTTAAGAATATTGACTTTTCTCCTTGTCCCTAGACAAGGAGACAGAAGACAATTAGAAACACTGCCCTATTTGACTCTACCCCGCTGACCTTGTTAAATCAAGATATAATGGTAAACAATAACTGCTCAGCCTAGTCTAACTGGACCCGTCCAATCAAAAAAAAATGTTAAATACAAAAATGACAAATGGTAGGTAGAAAGTACAGTATAAAAATGCTAAATCATACAATCAGAGGTGCTCAAATATGAAGTGTTATTTTTTTCTCTTTTATCTTCATATGAGGCAAATTCTTCTTTTTCTCTCGATTCTCCGCTACGAGGTGGTGCATGGGTGGAGAGGGATGAGAGTGTGAAGGAGATCCAGGAGCTTCAGAAGGTCTAGGAGAGTCACGGGCCCAAAGGGCGATTTGGCTCTAGATGCAAGTTGGTGTTTGGAAAACCGCCACCTTCAGAAGTCCCCAACCACCCCCAAACTCCTATAAGCCCCTGGTCTCCTACAGAGTGAGGAGAGGTCTAGCCCAGGCTTGTAATGTTGGCCCTGCCACCAGGGGGCGCCACAATGCGCTGAGTGTTGCGACGTGGAACATTGTCGTCAATCTGAGCACCTGAGGACAAGAAAACGGGGGATAAAGCTGTAGAACAATAACAACTCACTGAGATGCTAATTCTCAGCAACACCAGATGCTGTTTCAACGTTGATTTGATGTTTGCTGATGACACTGAATTACACAGGAGGTGATTACACTAGACAGGAACCCAGTGTGTCAGCAGTGTGACTGTAGTCCTGTGGATGCAGGTCCACGTCTGAGGACGTCCTGACTGAACTCACCAGACAGACTGAACCCAGACTGGTGCAGGTTGCGCACCGGTTGTGCGGCCTGCTTCGCCGGGGACGTCTTGGCCGAGGAAGCAGGAGTACCAGCTTTAGGGGTCACGGACACCTCACACACTGGTCCGTCATACAGGCCTCTGGGGACACCCCTCATCTCCGCGAGCTGCATGACACACAGAGGGCAGCCACAGGGTCAAAGGTCAAACACCAATAACAAGAGGCAGACGACTGAGGCAGCGCAAAGCAAGCAGGGACACCACAGACCAAAACAACACGTTTTACTTCCTGGTTCACGCTTTCACAATAGGATCATACAGAGGAAACCAGAGGAAACATTAAATAACCCTACATTCAGTAAATGATCATAAACATGATCAAAGAAGCATGGTAAACAAGAAGTGAGACGGCAGAACTGGTACGCACCCGGCTACGGGCCTTTATCCTCTTGTAAACGTAGTCAGGGTAAGGTTTCCGGGCAACGTAGCGTCCTGAACCCTCCGTGGTGTGAAGGGTTCCCTCCTCCAGTACGATCTTCCCCTGGCTGATCACCACCAGCGGAGCCCCACGCACTTCCATACCTTCAAAGATGTTATACTCCACGGCCTGCCACCAGGGACACATACACACACACACACACACGCACGCACACACGCACACACACGCAGCCTCTGTATGAGAGTCAGGTAATGGTAGCTTGGTCAGGTGCTTAATGAAACAAGGACAGGAAAAATTAAGAATTGATACTTATTTGTACCGTACTGATACAATTCGAGTTAACTACTGTTTTTGTTGTGAGCTTTACCTAACATTCCACAATACTTTGAGAAAAAGGACAAGAAACAAATCTAACAATTCATTCCCCACTCTCCCTCCTCCGGTTGGTCTTTTCCCTTCAAGCTTGGAACTTCTACCAGAGTCCGGGGAGCTTGAGGGATCTGCTGCAGGACTGCACTCATCTGGTCCGAGATCACTGATGGTGATGGATCTGCTGGTCTCCCAGTATGGGGGTTAAAACCAGTTTGTGCTCTGATGGGAGCCGCTGTTGCCTTCACCCTCCACATTTTTTCAAGCTTATTCAGCCCTTATTCAGTTTTTTTAGATCATTGTTTTTGCTACCCATCCATCCATCTACCCATCCATCCATCCATCTACCCATCCATCCATCTACCCATCTATGGCAAAAGGTTTTCACACCTTTCTATCGTCACGTATTCTCTCCGACTCTTACATTACTCTTCTGAATCTGCAGTGAGAAGACATCTGCTTCCCCATATGTTCTATGGTGTGTGTGTGTGTTCTATGATGTGTATGCGTTCTATGGTGTGTTCTACAGTGTGTGTGTTCTATGGAGTGTTCTATGATATGTTCTATGATATCTATGATATGTGTTATATGATATGTGTGTGTGTGTGTTCTATGGGGTGTGTGTTCTATGATGTGTCTGTGTTCTATGGTGTGTGTGTGTGTGTTCTATGGTGTGTTCTATGATGTGTGTGTTCTATGGTGTTTTCTATGATGTGTCTGTGTGTTCTATGGTGTGTGTGTGTTCTATGGTGTGTTCTATGATGTGTGTGTGTGTGTGTTCTATGGTGTGTGTGTTCCATGGTGTGTTGTATGATGTGTGTGTTCTATGGTGTGATCTATGATGGGTGTGTGTGTGTGTGTTCTATGATGTGCGTGTGTGTGTATGTGTTCTATGATCTGTGTATGAGTGTGTTTTTATGATGTGTGTGTGTGTGTATGTGTTCTATGATGTGCGCCTTCTGTTTTCTTGAGTGTGTGTTCTGATTTATGAATAATTGTGAATGTCCTCCTCAGTAACTGTGCCACTAGTGTAAATACATGAGGTCATTTTGGCACCCCAATGCAATCATGTAATACAGTTATTACACCACTGATTTTCTCACAGCACACATGGCGTGTCATGGCTGCTAACATTCAGAACCATGATCCAACACTCAGGCAATGACATCATTCCCACGTTTCAGAAGCCCACACCCTCGATCCTCTGAACAATGGTCCCAATCAGACACAACAAACGCTCCCTCTTTGAAAACATGTCTTTGAGCACCAGTCTGCAAGAGAACACCTTATAAGGACAAAACACGAGGACATTCATGGACTCTCAATACTCAGCTTTTGTTCCCCTGCTGTTCTACTACTGCTAAATGGACTCACCAGATTGTGGCTCTTGGCAGAGATGATCTTGGTGATGTCAGGATCCCACAGGACGAGATCTGCGTCGGAGCCCACAGCCACGCGGCCTTTGCGTGGGTACAGGTTGAAGATCTTAGCTGCGTTGGTGCTGGTCACTGCCACAAACTGGTTCTCGTCCATCTTACCAGTCACCTGGGTGGGGAGGAGCATGTATCATATGATCGGGGGGGGGGGGGGGGGGGGGGGGGGGGTTTAGGAATGGATTCGCTTACTTGGGTGCTTTATGTGAGCGGCAATTGGAAAACATCATTTGGAAAGTTGCATGCGGTGCAATCGTGAGCGAATCGTTTCACACTTGATAGTTTGGTCATGCTGACAACTGTCCAGCGAGTGGGAGGAGCTTCTGCCTCTCTTGCACTCACCACACATTTGTCCCAGATGACTGACATCCTCTCCTCCGCCCCATTGGTGCCCTCGGGGATGAGGGTGAAGTCATCTTTACCCACGGCTCTCTGGGCCGTGCTGAATGTGCAGTGGGAGCTGCCTGTCACCTGCAGGTCTCCGCTGCAGGGAGGGAGAAAGAGAAAGAGAGGGGGAAGGAAAGAGGGAATGAGAGAGATACAAAGAATAAGTGAGGTGAAGGCAAAGGAGAGAGACATGGAAATAAATTATTGTAAAGAGAAAAGAAATCATTGAAGAAGAAAGCAAAAGGAAAGCAAAGCTTTATGTTGTTCTGTCCCAGATAAGGGTGGACACTCCTTAGCTGAACCCACCACTTCACTTTCCTGCTATTTTTGTATTCCCCTTGTTTCTTTCTACAGTGTCTGAGGTTTATTTCTGCTAGGTCTCTAAAAACAAAAAGCCAAAATGTATTTGGTCTCAGAACCTAAATACCGGTAGTCAGAATAGCAAGTTCTCACCAGGAAAGCAGGGAGCAGAGGTAGTCGGGTGTGGTGGGATCAGGACTCAGGGGCGGTGATGTCACATAAGCTGCAGCCTTGGCCCAGTTCTTACTCCAATAGTGTGAGCCGTCTGTGCCAAGACTTGCTGTGATTGGTTCGCCATACACCACAGTGCCTGCCATAACCAATCATGTCACACTAAGCCCAACTTATCCTCATACAGCAGTTTTTTTTTGTTTAATTCTGGAGCCCCTGCTATTATGTCATTTGATGGAGGTCAGCCAATCAAATTGTGTTTTGAATGACTTTTGTGAGTGAGCAGAACTTTGATCTTCCTTACAGTGACTCACAAAGCACATTTGGTTTCAGCGTGAGCAGCACACAATCTTTTGGAATTCAACGTCTTTCAGGGAGTCAGTTTAAGCTGAGCTACTGTAGCTGTGTTTGTGAGCGTCACCTTTCTTCCGGGCCTGGGCAATGACGTCAGCCGCACTCTTACTCATCACCTTTGTGATGTAGAGTGGGCAGTTGGTCTGATTGGCCACGGTCACAGAGCGATTGACAGCCTCCGCCTCCACCTGAAAACCACAGGAGAGCTGTGGTTACATCTGTGCTGTCTGACATATATGATCTGTGATGTCATTACATTACAGTCCACAAATATTACAAAACATCACATTCCAGCAGTAGTTACATGACATTACATGTGCTATATCAATGCCATTACAAACAAGCTGGTACAACTAAGCCATTGCAACATTAATGTTTCTTTGGTGCTACTGTATCGGGTCACTACACACTTTACATTAGAACACAGGAAAATAGCCATGCAGAATTATGACTTTGTACATATTTATCAAACACCTCACAGTACAAATATGGATGCATGTTTGGGTTTTGCCCTACATTTAGATGCAAGAGCATGCCACTCAGAACTAGCTAATAAATATGGACCAGTGTGTATAGGAGGGGAAAACCTCAGGTTATAGTTGGACAAACTCCATTCTAGCAAGACGGGCACGCAAATGACTTGATCTTCCAACAAATAATGTGAACTCTCATTTCTGACAAGTAGACATGGGCACACAGGTGAGCAGACACACACGCTGATGGTTCAGGAGGGTCGTAGCTGGTACCTCTTCTGGGTGACTCAGCACGTGGCCCTCAGGACCGGTAATGCCCAGGTCCAGAATCCTGCGTTGCTCCTGTACCACATAACAAACACAACAAACATGGAGAGAGGCATGATAAATGTAAAAACGTCGGTTTACAACAGAGTGATGAAAAGGACAAACTGCTCATCATAGATTACAAATGATTAAAAGAATTCAAAACTATTACATCTCTCTCTCTCTCCTTCTGACGCTATGTAATCAAACTTAGGTCTTCAGCATGAGTTATTTTATCATTAGATAGTGCTGTGACAAATTCTACCTGTCCAGACTTCCCCGAACATCATAAGGAGGCTTTGCTTTGGTTGGTGTTGCCAGTATAAAGTCAGAATGCTCATTACACAAAATGTGTTTGGACTTAAAACTTTCAAACAGTTTATTTCCAGTGGTGTGATTGGATACTGTAGGATTGTGAATTGCTCTTTGGACTTTTACCTCAGCGATGATGTCTCCGTTCTCTGCATGGACCTGCGCAACGGCACCCAGATCCCGGATCACACTGAATACCTCATAGATCTGCAGAGGTAGACACGCACATGCATACACACACACACACACACAGACACACAAGGACATGAACACACACACACACAAACACACACACACACACACACACACACACACACACACACACTGTGGCTATCTCTAACAGACCTTCTGAGTTCTGGGCTAGGGAAACATGTGGTTAGATGTTTGACACAAGTGGAATGTTCCACTTGCCAGGTCCACTTTGTTTATGAATGAGTCATGAATGAGGCATTTAAAACGCTTATCCTGATATGTCTTCGTTCTGTTCTCTCTGCACACCAGGGTCAGCTGACACGGAGCTTCTGGAAAGCCTCTAAAGGTAATATTGTGGCTCACAAGTGCATGCTGGGTCTGGTCTAACACTGGCTGTGTCGAGTAACCATGTCTGTAGGCCAATGAACACTGAATCTCTTCATACCTGAGAATCAGTAAGTTGGAAAATGTCTTTGTAAGCCAGGTAAACCAGGAAAGAGTTGACCCCTGGAGAGAGAAACATAATAAAAGAATGTGACTGTACAGGTCAGGCTGTGTGAGGTGTTGTGTGACTACAGGTGAGGCTGTGTGGGCTGTGGTGTGACTACAGGTGAGGCTGTGTGGGCTGTGGTGTGACTACAGGTGAGGCTGTGTGAGGTGTGGTGTGACTGTACAGGTGAGGCTTTGTGAGGTGTGGTGTGACTACAGGTGAGGCTGCGTGAGGTGTGGTGTGACTGTACAGGTCAGGCTGTGTGAGGTGTAGTGTGACTACAGGTGAGGTTGTGTGGGGTGTAGTGTGACTGTAGAGGTCAGGCTGTGTGAGGTGTGGTGTGACTACAGGTGAGGCTGCGTGAGGTGTGGTGTGACTGTACAGGTGAGGCTGCGTGAGGTGTGGTGTGACTGTACAGGTGAGGCTGCGTGAGGTGTGGTGTGACTGTACAGGTGAGGTTGTGTGGGGTGTGGTATAAAGTACTACAGCGGTGTACCATGGTCCTTCACGAGTGCCTCCATGTCTTCCTGGATGCCCCTGTGCCACTCCGTGATGTCTACGTGAAGAGAGTAGTCACAGCAGGACTTGCTGTCAGCCCAGTCCCGCCACTGATTAAACGCAGCTAGGAGCCCTGTCCCATGTTCCGGAACCACATGGTCAACTGTTCTCACACACACACACAACACATACAACACAGTTATGACAAAAGATATGAAGATAGATATGTTGACACACATATGCAAGCACATATCACATTACAACAAAGAGTACACACAGACATACCAACAGAAGAGTACAAATGGAGGGTTAACCCTGACCCTAGCAGTCACACAGGGACTCACTAATCATGGTGGTGCCTCCCGCCAGTGCTGCCCGGGTGCCCTGGTAGAAGTCATCAGCAGCAGTCATGCCTCGGTCGGGCATCTGGAAGCGCGTGTGAACATCGATGCCCCCGGGCATCACCATTCGGCCGTGGGCATCAATGGTTTTAACGCCACCTGGGACGATCAGGTTCTCCCCGATCTGCCTGAGTGGAGAGGAAGCACAGAGATAAAACGAGAAAGAGAGGGCAAGAAAAAGAGGTGAGAAAGAAGGAGAGAGAATATAAAGGAGAGGGAGAAAGAAAGTGAGGAAGAGAGAAAACAAAGGATTCTGCAGGATTTTAGATTTATTTGTGAAATTATTTATTTGTGAAAGTCTTTATTTTGGAATGTTCTTTTTGAACGTATATTCTTACAACATTCTTCTGAACCAATGGAGAGCTATAAAAAAGGCTTTAATATTTCTCTGATCATTTCAGTCTTTCTGAGATCGGTGTGTGATGTGAGTATGCAGTCACACACTTACTTGATGAGTCCATCCTCCATGTAGATGTCTGCAGAGAAGGACTGGTCATCATTCACAATCTTGGCCCCTTTAATTAGGAGACGCTCACTCTGGAGGTGAAAAAAGTTCATATGATGTTTGATGAAATAGTGACCATTATAAGGATGCTAAATTTACCAGACCAATTTAATCAGTTTTCATTAAGAAACTAATAGAGTCCACAAGGTTCAAACTGAAGTTTTGAGCCACGACAACAAAACAAAGTGTGGTAGATTTGTTGAAGCAAAAGTTATTATTTATCTGTTGTTATAGTGACTATAACAACAAGAAAATAATTGCTGTACAATCGGCCTAATTGTGAAACATTATGGGACTAATGCGCAGGCCTTTGCTTGGCTAAATGCAGCCCTTAAAAAAGCAAGTGGGGACCCCTGCTGTGGAGAGAGTTTACTGCACACTGGAACACTGTTAGCACATGTAACACACAGATATGAGGTGATGTATTGTGCTTGGCCCAGACTGCACACACCACACACTCTCCTTCACCATTACAGTCTGCTGCTCTTCAAACACCACACTGGGCTGACTAGGACCACCAGCGTTACAGTTTAACCCTAACCCAAGGATTAACCCCAACCCAAGGGTTAACCCCAAAACTAACCTGAGGACTAACCCCAACCCTAACCTGAGGATTAACCCTAACCCTAACCTGAGGATTAATCCTAACCCTAACCCGAGGATTAACCCTAACCCTAACCCCAGGGTTAATCCTGACCTCACTCTGACACAATGTAACTGTGATAACTGATAATATTCCTATTAGCATAATTATAGCTTCTTAGCATCCTCAGGTGTTCTTTTAGACATGCCAATGTTTGCCGTGTTCTGTTGCTGATTACTGAGGAGTCAGGGGTGTGTTGAACACTTGGAGCTGAATGTTTTGGCATTATGGTGTGTTGCGGTTCTGCACAGAGTTTCCCAAGCAGCGTTACAAATTAAACATGTGACACAGTAGAAGCCTGTCAACACTCATGGCCACACACAACTCAGTGGCCAGGCCTAGCCCCACCAAATACACCACAGATACACACACACACACCAACAATCAGATACACACACACACACACACACACACCAACACTCAGATACACACACACACACACACACACACACACACACACACACACACACACACACACACACACACACACACACACACACACCTCTTCTCTTTACACACCTCCCCGGGGAGTACTCATTTCTCTTGGGAGCTGGATCCGTTCTGATTGGATGGACCACAGCATCGGCCCCAGACAAAGGCTCCTCTGTTCCAGAATGCTGCCTCTCTGCATGCTTGAGAGCAGCCCAGCAACCCGGCCCAGTGCTTGGCTGGATATCCCCCGCTGAATACCCTCATCCAAACCCACCCCCACCCTCATCTCACACCCCCATCTCCCACCCCCACCTCCCACACCACCACCCCCACACCACCACCCCCACCTCCCACACCACCACCCCCACACCACCACCCCCCATCTCCCACCACCACCCCCACACCACCACCCCCACATCACCACCCCCCACCTCCCACACCACCACCCCCCATCTCCCCCACCCCCACACCACCACCCCCATCTAACACCCCCATCTCCCACCCCCACACCACCACCCCCATCTCCCCCACCCCCACCTCCCACACCACCACCCCCACACCACCACCCCCACCTCCCACACCACCACCCCCATCTCCCCCACCCCCACATCACCACCCCCATCTCCCACCCCCACCTCCCACACCACCACCCCATCTCCCCCACCTCCCACACCACCACCCCCACACCACCACCCCCATCTCCCACACCCCCACACCACCACCCCCATCTCCCACCCCCACACCACCACCTCCCACACCACCACCCCCATCTCCCACACCCCCACCCCCACACCACCACCCCCATCTCCCACCCCCACACCACCACCTCCCACACCACCACCCCCATCTCCCACATCCCCACCCCCACACCACCACCCCCATCTCCCACACCCCCACCCCCACACCACCACCCCCATCTCCCACCCCCACACCACCACCTCCCAGACCACCACCCCCATCTCTCCCACCCCATCCCCACATTATTATTCTGTATCTGAATCAGAACAGTTCATTTGTAATGTTTATTACATAAAGTCTAAATCTACCTGCAGGTGCTCAAACACAAAAAGTTACACAACACATTAACTCATCTGTCAAACGTCACAGAAATACTGCAATAAATGTTTTTAATGTCGGACGCCATTACACCATTATAAGAATTACAGTTATCAAGCCTACTTTTAAAATGACCTAATCTAGAATTCAATGACGCAAGATACATTTCTGTTCTGTTTTAGCTCCTTGACCTAGACCAGAACCTGTAGGCCACGGCCCCCCAGTGGGCCGAAGTGGTATTGCCAACCAAAAATTTGCCAAAAGTTTCTTTATTTTTTGTTTTGCCAAATGTAATTGTGTTTTCAACAAACATAACTTCACATGTGACATTATATACATAAGGGATGCACAACTTGAAGGAGGAGCCGGGCCAAAATTAAATGTAAAGCTGCTTGAAGGGCACGAGTTTAAATTGTTGAGCGGCGGGGCGGGTGAGTAGTGTAAAAAAAAATTCAGGCACGAAGCCAGAAGGCGGGCCAAATTATTTATCAACCGGCGGGCCACAACGGAGGCACCCCGATATACATGATTTGCAAAAATAAAACATAAGATTTAGGTTCAGCTCATTGATTGGCTTGGCATAGTCATGTGACAGACGAAGCTAGCTAGTGGATTTGCAAGTTATGCTAATTAGAGCGAGTCTCAGTAAAACAAGGATAAAACAGGATCAGAATGAAAGATCCTGAGTCTGAACCATCTACAAGTGAAGCGGCCATTGTATCTTTGACCAAGAAAACCAAGCAGAAACCTAAACGATGTAAATGTTTAATGTTTATTTTGTTGTGGGACTATTTATTCAAAATTCATCTGGCTGCACTGACTGTTGTTTCTTTAGATTTTAAATGGTCAAGAAAAATGTTATGCCCGCCACAGTACATTTTGTGGTGGGTTATGTGAGCCGCATGCTACATAATGTTGGGAACCTCTGACCTAGAACAAAAGGTTGGGAGCCCATGACCTAGAACATGAGCATTCTACAAGCCTTTCCTCGCCTGTGTCAGGTGTTGAGGAAAAGGAAAAGTATGAAATATTTAGAGTTCCTGAGCCATGTCTTGGGAAGCATTCACCAAAACCAATAACCTCTCTATGCCCAAACCCCACCTGCTTCACCACCATTTCACAGACTATCCAGAGATACCAATGCCAGTGTTAAAAGCTGCTCCCTCCCATTCTTTAAGAAAGGTGACTCCCAGTCACGGTGTCCAATGACCGTCTTCTACAATCAACGTTGCCGAGGCTCAACGTCCTACAGCTTCCAGACCTGTTGTATAACAGGTTACATTTGCCAGCATCTGCACCTAACCATCCAGCTCCAATCAGAAACACACATTCATAAGGTTTTTTTTTTGTTAATTGGTTTTCATAAAAGAATACAGAACAACAGCATGGTGAAATCTAAATATTTAGCATTACGGATCTGTGGTCTCCCTACCAAAATCATCCAATATACCAAACCACGTGACCCCAATCTTCTCACTCTAAAAATAACCCCCCACTCACACCTTGTTTTGAATGGGGGTGATCACAGCATGCAGCGTGGTCTTTGAGGAACCCCGTCAGAGCTAGGGTTAGACCCTGTTCAAGGGGGATGGGTGTGAATGTGTCCGAGAGAACCAGGAGAAGGAGCTTCTTCTGACCAGCTGCAGATCACAAAACACTTACACAGGCGTCCATGGTGCATTCTGGGACAACAAAGCAGCCTGGACTGGAAATGCTCCAGTCTCTATGGTAACCAAACCTGGGTTATGGTAGGATTAGGAACCCAGAGGAAGAGAATATACACAATTACACCAAAACGATTCACGAGAGGATGAATGGCCAACGGTAAAGGTGCTATATTATAAATACACACTTAATGTGACTGAAAGTATATGTAGAGATATTTTACTATATGCCAAATACCATATTAAATACAATCAGAAAGTGTCGTTAGCTTTCATATTCCTAAACCAGCTTGCAACCATCCCAGTCACCATGACGGTCTATGTTAATATGAATTACTGCCAAAGGAAATTCTTTGTACGTGACATCTTACTTGGCAAAAAAACACAGTCCTGGTTCTGATTTTGATTATACTCTCAAAGGGTCACACCAACCTGAGTGTCTGTGTGAGCTTGCTTGTGTGTGTCTGCACAGACATGTCTGCGTATATAACCTGCTTGCATTACTATCGGCACGTTACTGTCTGCCTCTTCACTCCCCCCCAACAGTTTATGCAACGCAATCACGGCTAAATGTTTCCCAGTAGGGCAGCACATAGTAGCTCCAGCGTGAAGGGCCGACAGCACTGCTATTAACACCACCCACTATGTGGCAGTAGGCAGGGCTGACAACTGCCCCTCATGGCCGAAACAAATGGGGATATGGCCTCTCCCCATGACAGGGCCAATCGCATCCTCCTTGTGGCAGCAGTAAGTATGGCTAATGAACACCCATATGGCAGCAGTAGGTGGGGCCAACATCCCATATGTCAGCGTAGGAAGGACTGATCACAACCTCCAATGGAAGCAGCAGTAGGCGGGGCTTACATGTCAGCAGTAGGCGGGGCTGACGAAAACCCATAGGCAGCGGGAGGCAGGTCTAAGTGATTAGGGCAATCTAACTGTGACTGACTCAGCCACTCACCTACATTTACATTTACGGCATTTAGCAGACGCTCTTATCCAGAGCGACTTACAAAGTGCTTTGCTTCTGATCACAGAATGCATCCTAGGAAATAGTACAGATAGGCCAGAATTCAAGACACCATTGAGTCAGACTACTACTAAACTACAGGAGTCAATATCATTACCTAGTGTTTTGCAAGTTAGGCATTTGCCAAGAAGCACAAATAACCATAGACAGACATACAATTTAAGAACACGGCAAGTGGTATCAGCTGAGTTATTGCTCTGGTAAGAACTCAACAAACAGGTGAGTCTTCAGTCTACGCTTGAAGATAGCAATAGACTCTGCAGTCTCCTCACACCAAACAGCTCTGAGTTCTCCGATTGTGATATCAGTGGAGCTAACCTTAGATGCCCTGCTTTAAGACGTATGGTACCTTTAATAACTTTAATAATCCTACTGTTCAGACTTGTTAGCAAAGACCAGGCCATTCTAATTCATATCTAGCACATGTATGTGGTCTGTTTGCATTATTTGAATAAAGTGGACTGGCCCCATGCGTAAATATCACATCTGTATAGTACAGGTGAATTTTATGTTAAAATACAACTGTGATAGACACACAGTAATTGACAGACGAGGGGCATGGGATTCATAGTTCTGAGTGGTGGACAGACTAACAGGGGCGTGGCATGCACAACTGTGTAGTGGACAGGCAAACAGGGGCGTGGCATGCACAATTATGAGTGGTGGACAGGCAAAAAGAGGCGTGGCATTCACAGTCTTGAGAAGTGGACAAATGGGCGTGGCATACACAGTTCTGAGTAATGAAGAGACGAACGGGGCGGGGCATACACAGTTCTGAGTGATGAACAGACAAAAAGGGGCGGGGCATACACAGTTCTGAGTGATTAACATGGGAGTGGCATACACAGCTTAATAACCCTGACCAATTCCTAACACTATATTCTTCAACGGCCCCCCACCTCCCTTAGTAAAGGCACAAATGCCAGCCAGTCCCTGGGAAAGCTGAGACAACTGTATTTGCCTCGTCACAGAATCACAACCCACTCACTCAAAAGATGGAGGCAGCAGTGGGAATGCACCTTCCCTAAATTCACATACACCCGTGTCTGCACATTCACGGTGGTCAGAAACGACACAACGCCCTTGGACATGGGGTGGAGACAGTAGTCCTCACACAGGTCTGGCTGAGAACAGCCTGGCTTACAGAGGCAATGGATACGTGCCTCCTATGAATGTTCTGTGCTGTTCATGACAATCAGGGAGAGATCAGAAAATTAAACTCTTTGTCAAGGTTTTATCTTTCTGGGCCAACCCTGTAGCGGTCCCAGATCGCCATGATCACAGACAGCGGATCTCCCCACCGTTGGGTGCAAAGCTACACTGCAGCACAAGGGGGTTACAATGACAGAGATCCGCCTGCCGGTTAACGGCGGAGGTTTCAGCTCTATAGCACTGTAATAAACACATATGCACGGGGTTCTCCCAGCTGCTCGTAGCCGCGGGTGGGTGGACCTGAAACACACATATATTTATATATATATTGCATTTGCTCCAGCAGTTGGCGAGCCGTGATAGCAGCCACAGTCCTAACAAAGAACATCGTCGTGTCACCGCGTCTCACACCATGTTGGTCCCAACTGCCTCAGTCAGCTACAAGCGTGGTTCCGTTGTAAGAAAACTACATTAAAGATACAATGAACTCCGTTTCGGCACCAGTAACAAAAGCGAGTCTGTATTCCGGCATGTTGAAATATCCAGTAACTGCAGCCGGACGCGCGTTGTACGAACTCTGCCGAACCCTCGCCGCGGTTCGCCAGGCCTGTTCAATACCCATCTCAGTGACAGCGGACTGCCGTGTCCGCAAACCGGTCTCATATCCTGCAAACTGGTCTCATAATCTGTAAACTGGTCTCATAACCTGTAAACTGGTCTCAACACTTCACCGAGTTATGCGCGTTCCTTTCGCCGCTCGCGCACAGGTACCTCACTTCTGACAGGGCGTTTAGTCTCATTAATGTCCTGCGATATACAGCAGCTCACTGTCTTATCCCACTTTTCTTTTATTCGTAGGATAGAGAACCGCATTCCTGTCAACTCACGGTGATGCGAGGGATGTTCTTCTTCCCCTGATAGCCCGACATCTTCACGTCGACGATCCGCTATCGCTACAATATACGCAGGGGCGTACGGCTGGATTCGTTCAAGAGAAAACGGAAACCGCAGTGAAGACGGACGAAGAAGGCCAAAGCGCAAATTTAAAAAATTTAAGGTAAAAAAAATATGATATCTGCCTTCTCTTTCTTTCTCCTCAGATACACGACGTCCACCCAGACAGACCGAAAAGACGGAGAGGGATTTTCGAGTCAGCGTGCACGCGCAGGGCCCCGCCCTGTTGTACAGGACAGCGAGCCCCACCCCACACCCAGCGCTGTAGTCCAGGACTGGGCGGAGAGATCTCGGCACGACCGATTCCTCTGCACGCCCTCCGAAGGCCAAGCAACCCAAGACTGCACGGTGATTTCAAAAGGGCCGGGGGACAGTTACATAACACGTTTAGTGAATCTGCACTAAAATCAGTGATGCCGCAAGCATTTTATAAAGAATTGGGGAAAATAGAGGTCGAAGGTAAAATTGTATATTGAAATATGAAATGCGCACAATGTAAAAATAAGTCACATGAGTAAAGTGACTATTGCTGTTATTTGCTGAACTGGGGAAAATATTCTTTACTTTTTACCCAACCTTTACCAAATTTAGCACTTGGTTGAAAGAGTATTACATTAAAACAATCATTAAATAATATCGATTATTATATTAAAAGGATTATTACAGACAAACATATCTACAGTCACAATAGCATGCTTTTTGTTTGTCAGATTTTATATACATATACAAAGCTGTGTAAAAACACTAGGTGCTCTTTAAATACAGCCTATGTTAGTGTGTCAGTGACAATAATGTTTGTAATGATTTACAGTAAGACTAATTGACATTGTCTTGATATTGTCATTTTCAGTCAAAAATGTATGTAAACTATATTTTAAACCTGTATACTAAGTGTTATAATAGACATCAAGGTATGAATTGATACAACACAATGTTAAGTGGGCTTGTCCAGTTAAAACATGCAATTTATCATGTTGTATCATCAACATAAAACTGATTTACCACTCCATTAAGATAAACTATTAAACATTTTATTTATGATCATCATAACCACCAAAATAACAACAATCCTGAAAGTACCTGGGTTTTATGAAAATGAACATGAATTATAGTGCAACTAAATGTACATTACATTTACCGTAATATGTGCATGCTGGTCTGAAGTAAACATATATACACATAGGTAAGTGAAGTGGAAGATAAGATGATTAAAATTCCACACTGCTCAGTTGTTCCTGTGGACATGTCACAGCATTATGTCAGCTGGTTGACCTGTGGTTATTTCTGCATGTTATTGCCCCTTTATTAAGGGTGGGGGCAGAATACAACATGGTGGTTCTTGAACATTGTAGCCCAGTGTCATGTAGCCCAGTGTCATGTAGCCCAGTGTCATGTAGCCCAGTGTCATGTTACTCAAATCTAATTCCACAGAGGTTTAATCCATGCTGTATAGCATCATTGCAAATGACAATATTTTTGGATCCCTAAATAGGTGGACTTTCTTAAATAGGTGGACTTTCTTAAATAGGTGGACAGTTGAACGGAAGGGAGAGGCAGATTCTGCTGGGCTCCCCCAGAGGTATCACGCCTCCGCAGAGCCTCTGTGTCTGACATCCACCATCACACACCCGCTTTTACATCGCCTAGGTAACTATGGTTACTGAAACCAGACAGCAAGCCTCAGACACGGGCACTTCCTGCGTTATGTTTGAAGATGATGAGCATGAAAAGCAAGCAAGCTTAGTGACTTTTAGGAGAGTGTGCATGGAAAAGAGAGTCTGTGTGGAAAAGAGAGTGTGTTGCACGTTTTCTTTTCATTCCTTGTTCCTTTTTTGCTTCCTTTTTCTTTCTAGATCACAACCTGATGAAAGCATAATGCAGTCTAGTCTCTGCAGTTCTCATTTGTTTTATTATTTTTCCCCTCTCTGCTTTAAATCAGTACAGGAATAACAGTTCATTGACTAACCTCATTATTTCAGATTACTGAAGTGTTTTTTAATAGTTCAAATGTGTTACTTAAGTAAATATAATTCAAAATCCTATATAGAGAGATAGATGGATATACAAATCGATGGACAGAGTGGCAGGCAGGAAGACAGATAGAGAAGCAGACATACAGATAGACAGACAGATAATCTACATGACCATTCTACATCAGTCTTACCTTGTCATTGAGGTTCTGCAGTAACTCTTTCCCTGCACTTCTGCGTATCTCCACCTTCCTGGGCTGTGAGATGTCTCTCTGCCTCTCGATCACACCCGCTGCACTGCCTCGTGAGGACAGCGAGTCAAAATCCAGTGTCTTGTTCTCTGTAGAGCCTTCCACAGGGCAGAACATGCCACAGAATTTTTGGCGTGGTGGATTGGGACTTGAGGAACCCATGCTCTTGAAAAAAGCAGGTACGTCGCCGGTAGCAGACATATCCGACTGAGCTTCTGCCGACTCTCTGGGAGCTGCAAACAATTTCAAGCTGTCAGGATACGCAGCAGACCGGCAAGAGTGCAATGAGGTGAAACATGAACGTTTCTCTCATCGCTGTGTTTCCTCCTCCTCCAGATCTAAATTAAATGCACAGATGGCAGGAACTACTGGGGCGACTATTTATTAATAACAAGAATTACAATGTAATGCAAATACTGCTACAGCCACCACCACCAATAATAATAATAATAATAATAATAATAATAATAATAATAATATATAAAAGTTCTTTCCATATGATCATTTTTATCAGCACAGTCATTTGCTATCATTAAAACTAGTCTATGACGAAAATTGCTGATTTGTTTGATTTTTTTTCCACCGTGTGCAAATAAAAACGCAATCGCACATTACCGCCCAGCTTGGTGCGTGACCAAGAGCGTGAAAGAAACACACAAACGTCAAAACAGTCGATAACGTAACCACGGGCACTGAACATAGTCTAAGAAATGGGTAAGATATAGAGACTGTGTTACCGTGCCGTAGCTTGGTGACCGAAGGATGAGGAGGATCAGCTCGGAGATAAGGGAGAAGAGATTGCCCGGAAGTGGTACGGTTCAACAGGGCTACAAATGCAATCTTTCCATATCTAAGGGTTTACTATTGTTCTCGGTGACTTGTCGCAATGCCCTTTGTCTGGAGTGACTTATTACGAGTAGATCCGCCTACGCCGTCGGACCCGGCTTTGAGAGGGGTAAATATCACGAAAAAACCCTACAGGCTACAAAACGGGCATGGGAAACTTTTCTATGATGTCTTTTATTCACAGTGACTTCTAGATGCGAGGTATGAGAACGAATTTCCGATTTGTCAGTCGCGTTGCCACGCCCAGTGAAAAGTTAAGGGCGCTGTCCCTTCAGCACCACATGAGAATGACGCTGATCCTTAAGATGAACGTCACGAACAGTCTCGTTTCTGCGGTCCTCTGACCACTTTAACTTGTAGACTGCTTGAGATACAGGTTCATAGCTGAGTTTTCGTTATACGGAGCTGAAATTATCATAATAATGTGTATGTAAAAAGCTGTATTGCCATGTTGATAAATACATATCGCTGCATTTAAGCTGTGACGTTTTCACACTGTAGCTACAATCCAACGTCATCCGAAACAAATAGACGAGACCTAAGCCTATGTATTTTTTAAACCTGCAATCTCACGGCGAATTCATTGATATAATTTCTTCATTGCTGCAGTTTCCATAACAACACTACATTTTGTCTACTAATTTTATCAAATGCCTAGCTTCGGATGCGGGCGGAGAGTTGTTTCCATATTTAGGATTTGGGAATTAAATGAATATAATGTTCATACTGCACCTTATTGCACTGTCATGACAGCTTGATTTATTTCAGAATGGCGTAACAAGCAACACATTCACCCACTCAAACACACGCCATCAAATGTGTGTGCTTGTGCATGTGTGTGTTATGGACCTCTCCACAAAACATAAGAGCTGTAAAAAAATGAATCCAGTGTGTATTTTACAGAAATCTGTCGATCATAAACAGCTTTACTCTGTATTACACCAAGGGAGGAGGAAAAGCAGTGGAGCGCGTGCCCGTCTAGCTCCTCCGCGCCACAGGAGGCAGCAGTGAGGCCCAGCAGCGGAACTGACCACATAAGAGACAGCAGTCCCCAGCCCAAATAGCTTGTGTTCAAATAACATGGATTTATATTATGTATTTTAATTAGCTTTTCAGTGTCGCTAGATCTACCTTTAAATGTGGCATTATAGCTGTGTTTGTTTTTGTCCCCTTGTAGCCACAATGTCTTCTATACTGAAGGGATGAACTGAACCATCTGCAGTGTGATGTGGAGAATCCGTTTATTCTGTGCAGTATAATCAGCGCTGAACAAACACCCGCTTTTGTTCGTTTCTGTAGCCAGAATAATTGCGCAATAACTGGTGCATCTTAGAGACATGTTTTTGGCTGTAAAATTAAGGGAGGTAGCGTGCTCACTCAGCATATTATGCCTTCGTGTCGGTGCTCTTTGACTGTTTTTAAGTCACAGGGCTTTGATCAGACAGTCTGATATTGACAGCTTTGACCTGTCCGATTCAGGAAGTGTTGACAGTGCAGTTTGAGTAATAGCTGCAGTTTTGAGGTGCATGTGTTTCTCATAGGTGGTGGTGAGGGATCAAATCAGACCACATCTCCGTATTAGAGGTTTGCAGACACACCCTCTGATTCCCATTATTGCCACTGGAGGGCAGTGTAGGTCACTATGAAAGGAAAGGGCGAGACAAACGTGTTCTAACCAATGACACATTGCTGAAGTATGAAGTACCCTAATTACAGAAATAGGGAGATCAGGTTGAGTCGGCCATTTAAGGAACCTCCAATTGCCCTCTATTGGTTTATACTACATAAAATTACAGCCTAATGAATTAAAATACGGTTTCATGCCAAATCAGTAGAAAAACAGACTCAAGAACATTTTTTTCTCTACAGCTTTTCACTCAAAAGGAAGCTGTAAAACAAACCAAACAAATTACACTGAAGGTGAAACACAGAAAGGAAATCTCACCTAAAGCAAATTAAACCAGAGAGTGAACTGATTTGATTCTTTCTGATCCATTGATGTCTTGGTCCAGAATAACCTTTAGGACTAGCCCTTCTCAGTGTGAGGACACAGTGTTGGACAGGACACAAGGAATATGCATCCTGACTCATATGTGGATGCTAGTCGCAACCAAATGTTCTCCAAACCCTTTGCACAATTAAACATTGTTGCCTCAGGTTTTCTTTTTTACTACAGGTGATTTATAAAAAAAACAAATGGATACATTTGCTCTGTAATCAAGCCATAATTTTACATTCATGTATTTATAAAGGATATTGTCTACTCCAACCACACAACACTAATGGACCTAAAATAAACAAGTTCATTTATTTTTAAACCACTATAACATGTTCTGTCCAAGTCATTTTGTAAAGTATACCAGAAACCAGAACATCTTGAAAAACAAGGTTATTCACTTTCAGACATAATTTAAAAATAGCTTTCTCTCACAGACCAAACTGCTGCTTTCCAAAGACAACAACATATTATCATATTATAGAGCAAGAGATTCACAGTAAAGGCACCATAGAAAAATTCAGTCAGCAATCCTGAAACAAACAGCAGTTCCAATTAACCCTTCCTAACCCATAATGCAACAGTAAATCCTGAGCCACACAGATCAGACATGACACGACTTGACCATCCATCCTTCCAAGGTTCATGCAACCGGGAGGTGCAACAGACCTCCTTAGCTTCAACTTAGATTAGTCTTCCAACAGCAGCTGAACCTGAGATCCAAAGTGTTTGACTGTAACCCATTTATAAAGATAAGAATACACCTTTTGTGTGGCCATCAAAGCACATTTGTAACTTGTTCTGGATCAGCATCTGATAAATGACACAAATATAAATCAAAATGTTTAAACACATTATTTTGAATAATGTCATGAAAAGCAATCATGCATGAACACCTGTGAAAGACCTGTCTGTACTCAGAGAGAGAGAGAGAGAGAGAGAGAGAGAGAGAGAGAGAGAGAGAGAGAGAGAGCGAGAACATGCGGGAACTGTGGGAAAACTAATTTTTAATGAGTGGATCGAAACTTCACCTGTAAAGTATAGTTTCATCAGAATCAAAGCTGTGATGTAATGTCTCATCGGAACTGAACCTGTGATGTAATGTCTCATCGGAACTGAACCTGTGATGTAATGTCTCATCGGAACTGAACCTGTGATGTTAATGTCTCATCGGAACTGAACCTGTGATGTTAATGTCTCATCGGAACTGAACCTGTGATGTTAATGTCTCATCAGAACTGAACTTGTGAGGTAATGTTTCATTGATGGTCAGGTAATGCAAAAGATATTCAGTGTTAAACCACACAGATCAGTTTACTAATAAAACAGGAAAAATAAAAGCATCAAAAGAATCTTTGCCTGATTGTTTTTATAATGAATTCTATACATCTGAATTACATCTTAAAATAATCACAAAACTAAGAGAAAACTGAAATGATGAAACAGTTAAGTGGCATGTTAACAGAAGCAAAAAATAAAATAAAGCAGTTTGTTTTTACATTTTAATGTCAGAACTACCGTATTTTCTGGACTATAGAGCGCACCTCAGTATAAGCCGCACCTACAAAGTAATAAATAAATAAATAAATAAAAGGAAAATGTTGTAGGCCTATAAGCCACACTAGGCTAAAAGCCGCATATATCTACTTAACTGAATATACTTAACTGAACTGATCAGTTTCTGAACGGTGCCTGTAGCATTTCATGTGCGACAGTTTTGTGTCGAATTCCGACTCCCCTCGTTTATCCGCGCATAAAGATGCTACAGATTATATTGTCGATTTACGTTTCTATGCATAAATAAGAGCTAGATTTAAATGATCCATCACAGAAAACGGCACATCATTATCTATATCCAAATCCACACTGGCTCAAGGGATTTGAGTCTGGAAATTATTTAAAATAAAACACACACTGACTATATCGAAGTTCACCTCTGACCACATGACTTTGCAGTATTACAGCAGTATTATGTCTAAATATCTACTCAGGACAAAACTAGAGTGCTCAGTGAAATAATAATCTCTGTAAATCCCGAATATATTCTGTAGCGTCTTTATGCGTGTGCAAACTAGGGGAGTCAGAATTTGGCACAACACATGTTGGTTTGAAAAACATTCTCCGTCATGCCTGCTGCTTGCATGTGCTAAATGATAATGAGCACTTTCTTCTTTGATTTACTTTGACCTATCACCTGATTAACTTTCTGCTCCTTGCACCTCATTATAAGCCATATGGGAAAAAAGTATCGGCTTATAGTCCGGAAAATACGGTATTTCCTTTTTCCAGGGGGGTTCATTTCCAGTCTGCAGCATGATGGAAGCCAGTTCAGTTTTTAAGTGCCGGTGTGCCCACTGCACCAATTAAAATGCAAAACAAACCCAAAATCAACTAAAAGCTTTAGTGTCCATCACACCAATCACGCTGTACATTTTAGAATAACCCATCTCGGGTATTAAAAGAATATGGAAGAGAAACCCAAATTTAAAAAAAAGAAAAAAAGAGACATGAAGCCCTGGCAATGTCAAACACAAACCTTCACACAGCATCAAGCACATAATCGACTGGGTTAAAAACACGTGACCTGAGGCACTGTGGTTAATGGCATCAGCAGAGCAAATCCGCCGCTGAAAGCGTTTACAGGAGCACATGGTGCTGATAGATGGAGCGTGAGTGTTTCTGGACACGCAGCTACGGTGTTGCAGGAGAGGAGCGCGCAAGCATTAACGTTAATTTAACTAATTTAACAAAAAGCACACAAGCAGATGGACGTAGCCGTGTGTCCTTTCAGGAAAACGGCGCCTCGGTCCGGGAGACCAGACTAACTGTGCAAAGGGAGGGATCAGATGGAGCTCCCCAACACAGGGCCTGACGTGAGGGGGGGGGGTCAGTGTGGAAAAGCTCCACACAACCATGAGAAGTTCTCAGTGCAAACCCAGAGCGAGTACAAGACAGTCAAGCAGGACCAAAGTCAGTGTACTTCCATTCCAAGGGGTTAGGGGCGCCGTTCAAAAGAAAAGCCTGACCGCATATGCAGTCTTGTGCAATGGCACACTCCATTAAATCATACAAACAAGACACACTGCATGTTACAAGCAACATGCAGAAATATGTTCATCAGGGTGGGGACATCCATGTCATGGTGGGGAATCTATGGAAAGTCTCAATTAACTGGTCAGTCAGTTATTCAATGTATCAATCCACCAGCACAGTTGAACTACCTGCCAGCAAAGGGAAATGAATAAAGACATGCATGCTGAACAGCTCACTATGAGACTGGATGTTCACTTTTTGAGAGGAAGGTGCTTGGGGGGTGGTGATGGGGGGGGGGGGGTCCTGTTTTATCCAGACACTAGGATCACGTCCTCAGAGGTCTCTTGATTTAGGGGACACCCTGCTTTCCATCATCTGATTAGGACCATGAGGGGAACATAAATCACTCCTGAAAGCTAAAATCAGACAGGAGGAGAACACAAAAAATAAAAAGACAGGCTTCTTTAGATTACCATGACAGCATGGATCTGTCCACGTCAATTAAATGTGCTGGAAGGGCCCAGCAGGAGATGCAATATGTACTGTACCAATAAAGGACTGTACCAATAAAAGGGTTAGGAAGGTTAAGAGGATGTATTTATCCATTAAGAGGATGTATTTATCCATAAAAAAAAAAAAGTAGCATTCCCTCAGATCCACACAGGCCACCGCGGAGACACTTCATCTGGTTTGGTGCTCAAAAAGAGGCTGCAGGAGACGTGGTCAGTCTCTTCCCAATATACACCCTGTGTGAGAGAAGAGGGGAGATGAGATGAATTACACACACCTGTGTCATTTCCTAAAACTCAAAGCAAAGCACCATCACACTACCAGCTAACAGTAGGTGTTTGTGTGTATATATAGATGAGAACTAACTTGCTGTTTTTTCTAGTCAGGAAGGAATAAAACAGCAGCTGCCAGTCTATTAATCTACAAGTCTGCCCTCTGGTGGCAGAGGGCAGTACTGTACAGAGAGGGCACACTTTCAACAAAAAGGTAAACCAAATAAATATAGCAGTTCTGTGGTCTGTTCTGTGTTAAAAAAAAATATTGCATATGTAACAAAATATGCCAATATATTGCTTGGCTTGCATTATAATGAACCATTATGTAATTAAAAGACTGGCCTGCATTATATTAACCAAAATGATTTTATTGTTTTCTGCAAAATGCACTGAATTCACCAAAAATACCCACAAAGCACTCATCTGGAGCACCCTAATTGGGCACAGTCCATAAGAAAAAAATCTGACTTGTTAGAAAGCTCTTTTAAGTATGGTATCCAGTTATGTGAATGTTACAAAGGTTTATATTGCACCGAGAACAAGTTGGTCATCAGTTTCACTTCAGTCAGTTCGATGTATTACAGTTGAACTGAAATGCATGTTTAACAAGCGAGTGTAATTATGAAAGTGTAATTATAAAGCTCTCTTTGAAAATCTAAAAGAGCCAAAAAACCTTCATGTTACTGAGACTTAGGACCCAGGTACCACTTATACTTACACATAAATCAATGGCAATATCACCTAGACTTGTTTGGCAGCACGTGCTTGTGAGCGTCTGTGTGCATTTCAATGTGTGTTCTTACAAGCATGCCTGGGTACATATACATATGCTCACCCGATCCCAAAGGCCAGTATGTGGGTCAGCAGCAGGGATGGGATGTACACTTTCAGGAACTCCGCGGAGAAGATCCCTCCCTTCTTCATGGCTCCAGTTTTGCGCATGCTCAGCGTGATCGACCGCCGTGGGTGGCGAAAATGGAACTCCCTGGAATCAACAAATACTCCGAGTCAGGCGATATCCCAGTACCTTCATCGCCACTGGCTTTAACAGGCTCTGTCAATGTGGCCACACAGTGTTTTCAAGCGTTTACTGCTGTACGCTGTTCACGGCCAGACCAAGGGCTTCATCAGAAGACTTTTATTATACAAACAGAAATATTATGCAAAATAAAAGTTGCATGAAGCAGCAGTTACGGAAAAGCAACAAAATCTCCATATGGAATTTGGGTAAAACATCAATACCTTATGGAATAAAACTAAATGCTAATTTTGCTCAAACACATAACCATAAATAATAAAACCACAGCAGTTTGTTCCTGTAGAAGTCTGTACTCCACTGAACTACCAGCTACATTCGCTTAGCTGCATAGTCATTTCAAATCACACTACCTTCCACGAAAAGATTATTTAAATGGTTCTATTTCTAACTTCTTTTTAACAAACACAATTCTAACTGAGAGTGAATGGTGTAAGGATTGTGCATTCTACAGGCAGAGACTACAAAGACCAAAGCCTTTTAGAAATGCACATGCAAGACTCACACAGCCAAATGCTTTGACACCATAAAGAGACTAAAACAAAGAGCTGAAAACTTTCTGGCTGCAGTCAGCATGGTGCAGTTATAGAGCTTAGCACAAAAGTTATAGAGCTTAGCGTAGTCAGCATGGTGCAGTTATAGAACTTAGAACAAACGTTATAGAGCTTAGCATAGTCAGCACAGTGCAGTTACAGAGCTTAGCACAGTCAGCGTGGTACAGTTACAGAGCTTAGCCCAGTCAGCATGATACAGTCATTGAGCCCAGCATAGGCAGCACAGAGCAGTTATGGAGCTTAGCATAGTCAACTCAGCATGGTGTAGTTATAGCACAGACAGCATGGTTCAGTAATAGAACTTAGCACAGAGAACACAGAGCAGATATAGAGCTTAGCGCAGTCAGCATGGTGGAGTTATACAAGCAGTCGGACCCCATATTTTCATTAATATCATCTCACTGTGCTGGTATGTCATTCCTGGGGTTTGAGGGAGCCACAATTCAGGGGTCACATAATTATATTAATAATAACAACATATCTCCTTGTGTAATTACTTATGTGTGCTGGTCTGAACTACAATTTCAGATTTAGCAAATGAAGGATTTTTTTTCATCTAAACTGAGAGAGGACCTCAAGAATTTTCAACTGAAAGGCAGAAAATGGCCTGTCAGAGCAAAGATGGGATTACAGCTCAGATGTGCAGGAGAAAACACCCAGCAAAGCTGTTAAAAGGACAATACAGCAACACTGGTCAATAGTGATTTTGCTTGCACAACATTATGTAGCCTATAGGATGTATAACCCGTATCAAAGGAAAGTGGATCGGCTCTAGATTGATTTCTGCATGACACTTGAGAGGAATGATCCCACGGACAAATTCATTCAAAACATTTCAGTACATTTGTACACATTTTAAGTATAACAGCAGCCTTCGTGGTTAGTAATATGTAATGCATGTAATATCAGATGTTCTTAAAGTGGGCGTGTGTAATGGGAATGTGGGTGTATGCTGAGCAGGGGTGGAAAGTAACAAATTACATTTACTCATGTTACTGTAATTGAGTACTTTTTATGAGTAATTTGTCATTTTCTGAGTAGTTTTTGAAATATGTAATTTTTACTTTTACTCGAGTAAATTTTTACCCAAGTAGTTTTACTTCGCTACATTTGAACCCCCTCACGTTACTGAGTAAAAAAATATTGATGGTGAAAAATTAAATGTGGGCAGAAATTTAAACTTCTGAGTCCCAAAACTGAAAGTCAATTGCATTGTCAGGGCTGGATCGGCTGCCACTCCTCCTAACTGTCACAGTACGGCGGGCCCCCTACTGGTCGCCCCCGTTCACAGCAGCAGATGTCCTGTCAATCATGGCGTTGTGTTCGTCCCTCGGGTGGGCGGAGCCCATGATCCGTCTCACCTGAGGGTCGTTTGTTTGTCTATATATGTCTTGTCTTTGTACCAGGTGACCGCTGGTTATTATATCCTTAATTTGGATCAGTTCACGGGTGTTGGTTTTTCATATTAAACCATCCTTTTTCCCTGAGACTTGGCTTGATCGCTTCCATTTTATTTCGCTCATCCTGCCCGTCACACTAACAACACTAGAGGCACCCGAGTCAGTCCTAGACTCTCCAGGCGCAATCAGCAGTGATCCGTTTTAGCTGTCTCTATGGCTTCTTAAAGAAGCTTAGTGAAACGGATCACTGCTGAATCGTTTTGGCTCGCCTTCACGTCCTCAGCCCTTTCTCTGTGATCTCTGGTTGCGTTTCTTGTGTTTAGGTGTCTCGCCACCTTATGCGCTCTCTCATCTCTCTTGCTTTTCTACTACTTATTTGAATAACTATCTCCTGCACTGGTTACTAACCTGTCTCAAGTTTTCCCCCTGCTTTATCTCTTCCTATCCGTTCTACGTTTATTTTGGGAAAGGTATTTAGTTCTGCCTGCTGCCAGTTACTTCCCCTGGCATTCTAAGTTTCATTTTTCTCCCGTGTGTTTTGCTGTCGAGTTTATTTTTCTACGTGTTGAGATTGGTTTTGCTGCTTATGTGTGTGTGTGTGTGTGTGTGTGTGTGTGTGGTCGCACGCACACATTTTGCTCTTTGAGTTTTGTCGGCACTTGGGTCTACTACTCTCTTGGTTTTGACGCAGTGTATATTGTTGGTACACCCGACGTTACATGCGTGCCCTTGCTTTGCGCGCGCCCTTTCCATTGTCTCATAATCAGGTCGTAATACAGTGCACTTTTTTCCAAAAGGATGAGATTGTTCTATCTTTAAATCTTCTACCTATCAGGTTATGTGGGATCCTGTGGACATTTTATTGTGAAAAGTGGAATCCTGTGGGCACTGTATTTTGAATAGTGGAATCCTGTGCGCATTTTGTTTTATTTTGAGATGTGGGATCTTGTGGTCATTTTATATTTTATTTTGAGTTGTGGCATCCTGTGAGCATTTTGTGAATAGTGGGATTCTGTGGGCACTTACTTTTAAATTTGTGGGATCCTATGAGCATTTTTTTTTGAGGTGAGATCCTGTGGGCATTTTATATTGTTTTATTTTGAATTGTGGGATCCTGTGGCATTTTATTGTGAGTAGTGGAATCCTGTTGGATTTTTGTTTGATTTGTGGTATCTTGTGGGCATTTAATTTTGTGTGCATTTTGTTTTTTGACTAATTTGTAATTTAAATTTCTTTATTCTTATCATAGTGTTGTCCGTTGATCAATACGACTGAAAATTGTTTGCACTTTATGGTACAGGTTGTGATTGTGATTTTTTGCATTAAATAACTGAAAGTAACTAGTAACTCAAATTACATTTTAAATGAAGTAATTTTGTACTTTTACTCGAGTAAATTTTGAGATGTGTAATTTTACTTTTACTCTGAGTAGAATTTTGGCAAAGTAAAGATACTTTTACTCAATTACAATATTTCAGTACTCTTTCCACCTCTGGTGCTGAGGGAACATGAGCGTGTGTAATGGAGATGTGGGTGTGCGCAAATGGAACATGGGCGTGTGCAGAGGAATAGTGGGCGTATGCAGAGGAATAGTAGGCATATGCAGAGGGGACGTGGGCGACATGGCGGCAGATAGACGGCAGCGCTCACTTGGGAGGGATGTTCTCTGGGCGGCTGGACCAGCCAGCTACCCAATCAGAATCCTTCATCAGAATGTCATCATCCCTCATCTTCTCCAGAACCTCACACTTACACAACAAACATACACACAACAAACAGCACACAATCTAAGGTTAAGATTATCTGTGTCACAGTTGTGCACCTTCTATTATTCCATTATTTTGATACATGCTAATATGAGTTAGATGCAGTGTTATCAGGTCATCAAGTACGATGACTTTTGATCTGTTATGACTGACTGTTTCATGAACAGAAAACTGCTACTCCTTATCAGAGCAGCAGCTGTTTGGTTATATTTTATGTACACACAACCTAATATTTTAGACCATCGTCTATAATTCTCAGATCAGAATATAAACTGAATCCAAGAGTACCTGATTTTCACCTCTGTCCACATCAAAGCTAATATGACCTTCATCGTGAGGAGTGTGAGGGCGTGGAGGACTGTGGGAGGTGAAAACACACACACACACCTTAATTTTTTGTAGGGCTAGGGGTTAGGGCAAGGGGATATTCCACATCCAATTCTATATACAAACCACATTGAATACAAGCGAGTGTATAATGTATGTATAATGTACCATGAATGGCAATTTCACTACAGACATCTCGATCGATGTGATCAGGGTCAGGGATAATTAGGGTTAAGAAGGATTAACGTTAGGCACAGCTCCTCACAGTTGAAGCAAGATCCCTTTTACTGAATGTTTTTCCTTCATCACACCATTCTTGTTATACCGTCAGCGCGGTTGCACAGTGTGATGGAAATTTTTATTATTTAATTATATCCCATGAGTTATAATAATCTATCATTATTATTCTACATAAGAGATAAGTAATCATTTGATTAATCATTGTATTGGATATGTAAACTAATGATACACACACATATGTAAACCTTAAAACACACACATAACACTCATGTGGTCTTGTATGTGAGACCCATGTGATCTTTTCTGTATGAGTTTAATACCATATGATGCACACAATGTCCAACTTCACTTATTCTAACCATTGATGTATGTAAGCACTCTGTGTGAACCTGGTCACACATAATGTTAGCAGCTTGTAGAGAAGGAAATGTTCTGTACTCCTTATGTATCTTAATGACAAAGAACCACTGTGAGATGAGGGAGAATAACAGGGTATCCTTGAACTTTTGTTACTCACATGAGCTGAGGAGGGACCTCACTCTGCATAGGGAGGGGGAAGCTTGTCACTCATCACTCAGGGGTAACAATGAGGTAGTCAGCAGTTTATCACTATAAAGATTCATGGTTATGGAGGGCGGGAAGCTCTCTCTTACAGACACGGGGCGTGTAGGTAACGGAGATCTTTGGATCGATCCATGTTTGTTGATTGTTGTTCTTTGATTATTACTTTTGTACTTTAATAAATTTACTATTACTTTGATATCTTACACAACTGGTTTTGACTATTTTTCTTGCTCACCGCCAAGGTTTCACAAATTTCAACAACAGGAAAACCTCAAAAGGTTGGCAGTTTTTGATATATCTGGTGCAAGATAGTCTGGACACTAGGCCCTGTTTGAAGTCTCTCCGATCGCTCTAATTTTCCAATCTAATTGTATTCACACTGAAACTGATTCAACCCATTTTATGCTGCATTCCAGTCATGTGTGTCTACTTTCCATACATGAAGTGCAAACCATGAAAAGGCAGGTGTGTCTAATAAAGTGGCCATTCAGAACTTGGTAATTAGCTGCGTGAATCAGAGGAGAACCTGAAACTAGGCAGTGTCTCCAGGACTGAGAGAAACAGACTTTATTTGAATGGTTACCAATTACAGTGACATTAAAGGTCCTCATTAATCTGCAGCATCCATTACAGCTAGGCTCTAGTCTAGAAGGTATATAGCGCCTCCTACCTGTCACAGGAGGAGTTGCTGCGACTGGATTCGTGCTGAGCATCTAACAGGATCTTCTCCATGTCTCCGTTGTGGATGGAGGAGGAAGAGGGGACGTGCTCCAGCCCTCCTACCATCCCATCATCCTCCTCGACTATTTGGACGAGGGCGGGTGTGACCGTGGAGCCGGCCGAGGCCTGAGAAGTCTCGCCTGAACTCCTGTTCATCATGAGCTCCACCCATGAGCCTGAGGAAAGAGTGCACGAGAAGAGACATGTGAGAGCAGCTACTGGACCTCTACAGGTTACCTCCCCAAAACATGAGAGTTGGAAAATGACTTCAACAACGTAAACGCCAAACTAAAATCCAGTTCCTAAACAATGTGAACCTAGAAAGCACAAGCAGCCAAAACATCTGCTGCTGCATTCCTGATTCCACCAATCACCCGATGATCAGGAAAGAGGGGTGTCAGTGCAGGAATGAGACTGCATCTCACCATGGGCTCAGATGTGATGGAACTAGTCTGAAACCTCAGCCAGGTCCTCTAAAAAATCAACCCTGCCTATGAACAAAATTCAGAACTCTTAGCTGTCTTAATTTCTTACCTTCTGGATCACCACAAGAATGGACTATACAGACTGGCAAATACTTTTAGAACAACATGCCCAGTGTCATGAGTGTCATGAGTCCAGTCACGCACGCACGCACGCACGCACGCACGCACGCACGCACCTCAGCCTTCTCCTGCTGCAGGTCTGGAACACTGGCTCATTCTCCCAGCCCAGTGCCCTGACCCGCCATCGCATGTATATCCCCCACAGTGCATACAGCACTCATGTCATTTCCTCATGTATTAACCTAAACAGAAAAGAACACACGGAAAAGCATCCCAGCACATCCTGACCTGAATGTAAATAAACATCAGACTCTCACGCTAGTATATTAATTAAAGGCATACCTGGTCTGGGTAGAGCACTTATAACTACTCTATCAATAATAAAACAATAGTGCTTACCTCAGCTCCAACCCATTTTAAACTCACTCTCTCTAATATCCAGAATAGTTTTGAAGGGCTTGTTTAACTGGATGTGATGTGTTTAGACAAGGGTAACAAGTTGTGCAGTCAAGCGGATCAACAGGAGGAGGCTTATCTCAAACCAACTAAACCCGTCTTGTGTGATCAGAACAGATTTGACTCAGTGGAGAAATCTCTCTAGATAAGTAGACATGTAGGTGACATGACCATCAATGGCAATTTTCACAACTGCACCAGTTTGCTGACAAGGGTAACAAACTAGCAGCTGATCTCATCACTAGTAAATCATAAGTTTTCTTTGAAAGGCTCAACTAGATGGAGACGCTAGCATGGCAGATACAGACAGAGACAGAGTCAGAGGGATTCCCCATAATCCCTCAGCCCTATTACTTTATAGCGCTGTTTTTCGACAAGCTGTAGCGGGCATAAACATTATCAGAAGTGTCACACCATGTCCAGAGTTGGCAGCCAGTCGGTAGACTGCGAGAAGAGAGTATTCACACGCCCAGAGCCCCAGACATCGTTGGTATCGGAGATTTTGGACACTTTCTTTGTTTGTTTATTTTTATATTGACATTAATATATTAAGTCTCAGAAGACTTTTGAGAGCCATGAACTAGAAGGGCTACATTTAATCAGTATATTAAGTCTCAGAAGACTTTTGAGAGCCATGAACTAGAAGGGCTACATTTAATCAGTATATAGTTTTATTTTTACCCTTTTCCATTCTCTGCTTTACTCGGTGTAAATAGGCCTCAGTTTAGCCCAGGCTGGGGTCTGTGTGTTTCATGTCATTCATTTTGTCAATTTGGTTTAAAGTTTTACAGAATTACAGCTGCCCCACAGCTCACTATTAACTAACACCATGTTAAATATAAATATTTTCTCCTCGGTTCTATAAATGTACTATACATTTGTGTGTATGACAGCAGTGTTGTGTGAGACGTGTTGAGGAGCACACAACATGTTGCTGGACAGAACATTATGATCAGGCCTGCTGGTGTGACAGTGGTGTGACAGCAGTGCCTGGACCTTTATGAGGTGCTGCTGAGTCTCGTCTCTTTGATCTTAGCAGGCGGACCTGTACGACAGCTGATGACCGCATGACCAGGGCTGTTTGAATGTTTGGTCCCCTGAGTTGCATGGCAACAAGTGTTTATGGCTATAACGCAAGCAGACAACGGATAGTCTCTGATAACTGTTATGTTCTTAATCAGGCTTCGAGTGTGTGTATGTGCGTGCGTGTGCTTGAATGTGTGCACATATCTGGCAATGTTCCTGCGTGTACACACGGCATGCGTCTGTAAATAAGAAGGTATTGCTAGTTCATCAAAACAGCAATCTCACTTTCAGAGTGGAAATCTCATGCGAGCTACTCAGTTTATAACTTTTAGGAAGTCATGCACTCCTCAAATGGACAGCATTGCCTCTCACTTTCCCCAGTCTGTTTCTGTGTGTTGAGAAATTCCGCACTATAGCCTAAATTGTCCTGGTTAGTCATCAGTGTGTGTATACACAACTGGACTAACTCTAACTCCTAACTCATAATAAACCAGTAATGTGTAAACATAAACAGGACTATCCCCCAAGTCATATAAACCAGTAATGTGTAAACATAACAGGACTGTCCCCTAACTCATATAAACCAGTGATTAGTGATGAAGCAGTGAAACAGGAGATCCTGTACACAGGTCATCTCACCTCTTCAAGAATATAAACATTCAAGCTGTGGGCATGCGTGCGTGTGCGTGTGCCTGTGAGTGCATGCGCCTACGTGTGAGAGCGTGCGTGTTAGAGTGCTCGTATGTGTATACACCCGAGAGCGTGCGTGTGAGAGTGCACGTGTATGTGTGTGTGTGCGGGCATGTCTGAGCCCAGGCAGGACTCGTATCCGTGTGCTGGCACAGGCGTGGAGGGGCAGGCATTTGTTTTCCTGTCACTGTGCTGTAAGCATTCTAAAAGCTCTGTGAATCGGGAGTGTGAATCACGAATGTTTATTGTAATGTTTTTCATCCGGGAGGCATCGAGTTAAACATGGACACCTTTCATTAAGCGCAACAAGTTGGTCTGTTATTGCGGCTGCTTTTTGCAATGAACCCCAAGTGTTCTCAATACATTATTTTTGTGTGTCCACGTTTTCAAAACTACGATATAGAAGAATGCTAGTAAAATAATAAATTTGGTTGAGAACAAAGCTATGAGGCTAGCTATATATAATCTCCATTTTTTAGCTATGTCCACGGGATGCCATCTCTCTTTGTTGACATCAGAGCCGGCTCTGGTTGACATTAACAGTAGCTGATACAGCAGTGTTTCGATTGGTTCAGGAGCTGTCAATCTTTCTCCTGTACCCACCTCTTTGCAAGCCGTGTGGTTTATTTGGTTAAAATTATTGTCAATTAAAAATAAACATACCATTAAATTACCCCCATATACCAAAGTGTGCTGAACTCAGAAAACATGTTGTTTGACAACAGCCAAAACTATAAAAAAAAAAGTCCCCCCCCCCCCCCCCCCCAAAGACTAAATGTAATACCGTGAAGACTTTTCTTTCACACACCGGGTGACAGTCTAATGTATAATCGCAAGGGGGGCACATACCGTTCAATCCCGGATCCCCGCTGTTATATGCTGGTGGATCAGCGTCGGACATCGTGTCTCTGTGTGTGTCGGTTTGCGTAAGACCGTCGATACTTTACCACACAAACACACTTCGGTTTTTTAGCACGGGTCCGCCTGAGATTGTCTAAATTTTCGGTAAGAGCAGACGAAAACTGCGCAAATAACCTTCGATTGCACCGTGAACAAATGGGTTGGTTCAGAAGCAGAAGACTGTTGTTTTGAAGCACTTTGGCAACTGGAACGGAGATCCTTCCATTCTCGTCCTGCAGCGCGATTATGACGGAGCAGCTTGGCGATGATACCCACAGGATGACGTCATGAAATAAGAGGACTTCTTGGAGGGGGAGAAGATAAACACACTTGCAAAGCGACATATTAAAACGCCACGTTTACAAAACAGAGACTAAATCTCCAGAACTTTTAAATCTAATCATACACAAAAATACTTATCCAAAATCCCCCGTTGTTGCTGTACAGCGAGATAAGCAGCATTTAAACAGCGTTATTTTCTGTTCCTTTAACTGTATCGTTGATCGGTTTTGGACATTATGTTTTCGTTTTAAAATAAGACGGACGACAACGTCCGCTATCCGAATTTTGTTTCCAAATTGCAATGTGGAAAACGGAAAGCATGTTATCCGATATGTGATTTGGCTTTTAAAAATACGCTAAATTGACTAATTGAATTTTTAAACAGCACACGACTACTTTTTATGCCATAACATTTGGCTACCACTGGTAACAACAAAGTGGATGTTGCCCTAATCACCTCTGATGAGGTCTGGTTGTACCTGCGACATTAACACGCATGGCAAGGAAATTAGGATTTACCACTGCTGGTTAAGTTACTTAAATATGTGCTGAAATCTCAGCAGTAATGATAATATACATAAAAGAAATATCTATATATTATTATAGTATACTCTCACAAAAGCCAAGCAAAGATTTGCAGTAAGGTCACGTTTGCAGTGACCCACATGTCATATCCAGTAGCATTCCATCACTGCGCGCCCCCACCTCAACCTGTGATGATACTTGACCATGGGATGAGTTTCGATAAGACTGCTCAACACTCGCAAAATACAACAAATTAGACTAAAAGAACCGGAAATATTAGGCATATTTTGTCGACCGATAAATCGCAAGGATACACTGCGTAAAATGCGTGGTTTGCAAGAGATCTTTTGTCATATCAGAGCATTAAAAACAGTTTTTTTTTCGTTTTACAATAATTTGTAAAATCAGAAATTGGATAATAAGCGAATTCCAGTTTTCCATATTTCTATGTGAAAACAAAAATTAGATAATAAATCGTTGTCCGTTTTCAAATTTTGAAGCGCATTTCGAAAGGCCAAACTACACGTGCGTGGAGCGCGTGCGTGGAGCACGTGCCGAGCTGCATTCGGTTAAGGGCGCGCGGGTTATCCGGTGTGTCTAGACGTGTGTTTGGCTTCGGTCACTGTGTGTCCTTTTTCCTCAATTGGCACTGTTCATTTCGGCTAAATCAGACTGTGCATTAAGGCCAGCAACTTTCAGACACGGAATTTTACAGAAGAGGCTTGCTTTTTTTTGACATGTCAATATGAAAATGTTTTGTTTCCAATAACGCCATGAAAAGAATTTCTTGTTTCTTAAGAAACATTAACAAATAAACAGAGGTGGGACTGGGAGCAGCATTCAGGGTTACTGAGAACCCCAGTGAACATTACACCCATCTCCCCCAAATACTGTTGGGTAAGATCATATTAATGAGAATGTCCAGGGTCCTATTTGCACTCCGTTGTCCGATCTAGGGTAGTGCTTTGGTGAAAGCCAGTCCAGATCTCGTCTCAGGAAAGAAAGAGACACGACTCTGAATGTAATGTTTGTTCGATTTATAAATACCATTTTTCCATTATTATAATTTCTATAATTCTTCTCAACTTGGGGGAGAGAGAGAAACAAAGAAGTGTGTGTGTGTGCGTGAGAGATTGAGATGAGTATAGTGAAGGAAACAGAAAAATAACACAGCAATGGCAACATAGTTCTCTCATGCAGACTGGTATGTGCATGTGTGTAAGATCACACTACTGAAGACAGTCAATGAATCATGCACGAGGATAATGCCATCACAGGTCTGTCTGCACCGAAAACAATGCATTAGGGGCTGTGTGTGAGTACGTGTCTGAAACCGGAGACATGGTCGCAACGTTTTTTAAGAAGAAATTAAAATCTCTAGTTGAACAGACTATGAATTTCAGGACAGTAATAGAGAATTTATTGAGCAAAACAAAGAAAAATGAGGAAAAAAACAATTAAAACAACCTACATAACTTGGCAGTTTCACTGAGATTAAAAAAACCTACAATGGCACACAGCAAGCGAAGGTTTGAAGAATACAGGGACACATGGATCAGCTCAAATCTGTCTTTATACAGATACTTTCAACAAAAGACGAAATAAGAAAATTAACTAAAACAAACGAACAAAAAGACAACAATGGCAGATGTCTGACGGATACAGGAACCTGCTGCTGAACTCTCCTTGCCACCAGGACCAAGTGGTACGGGAAGGAAAAGGATTGTGGGTACAGACAGTGGGCAGCACATCACCGTAGCAACGTGTGCACCCCGTTTCCACGGAGACCGGAGCGAGGCCGCCATTTGTCCAGCCCAGCCTGAACCTGAGCTGGACTCAATACTGGCTGCCCTGGTTACGGACCCCCTGGTTCCCCCCGCCCTGGAACAGGTGCACGTTGGTATGCAACGATGATGATGATGACAGTGTTGATGAAGGTGGCGCTAGTGGTGACGGCCGTCACAGAAATGATTTTCACTAGTTCATCCTTTCTCTCGGCACCCCTCCTCCCCCCACCCCCCCCCACCGCAGAGACAGAAGTTCGGAGGTTCTATCTCCATGACGACTGACTGCACTAGTTCACTTTCTCCTGGAAGATGTAGAGGTTGTTGGTGGTGGCCACGGCGATGATGTTCTCCTGCGGGTGCCAGGCCGTGTGGAGGATCTTCTTGTTGAAGTCCAGGCTGTCCACGCTGATCTCGTCTTTCTTGCGCTTGCCGCCTGCACACACTCGCCGGGGCTTCAGCACCTGCCGGCCCTTACTGCTCTCGCGCGAGGCCTCCAGCGTCACGTCCCTCCTCTGCGTCCGCTCCAGCATCCGGAAGAAGTTGTTGTAGGAGCCCGTCATCACCACGCTGTCCACGGGACAGAAGGACAGGACAGGGACACAGTGGGTGTGAGGGTTAACGTAACCAATCAGAGTGCGAGAAACCAACGAAGATGCTCCACCCCCCCCCCATACGGCGGCCGTGTTCCGTGAAGACTCCCGCAGCTGCACACGCAGACGAGGAGCACAGCTCTTCACTCTGGAGTTTATGTGACACATTAATTAGCCTTGAAGTATTTTCGCAGTACACAAGAAATTTAATCTGGATAATTTAGCCCTCATTCAACCCTGTAAGAATCTTCTCAGCATAATGAGTCTTCAGCGCATTCGGTGCTCATGCTGGCTTGGTGAAACTTCGTTCATCGTCTCAACCTAGTAACGCACCACCCTCCTCCACCCCACACCACCCTCCTCCACCCCACACCACCCTCCTCCCCTATGCCCTGCCCCCTCTCTGCTGCCCTCTGATAGCAGGGGCTTCTCTAGATAAGAGGGAGCAGAGGGTTATGGTCTCAAGAGTCCCCCCCTCCGGTTCACGGCCTCTACACAATCACCTGCCACTTTGTTAGCAAAAAATATAATCATAAAAATAATAGGTAAAAGAAAAAAAAAAAGAAAAAATTATGAAGACACACCAGCCGCCATTAAGAGTCAGTTTTGGATCGTGTGGCTTAGACCATTTTGAAATGTCCACCAACTGCCCCATGGCCACAGGCGTCCTGTATCCCAACAGCAGCGAGTGCTCGGTGGACGAGGCTGTCCCTCACCTGTCATTCCCGTTCCAGCAGCACTCGAACTTGTCGAAGATGCAGTCGTTCTCATAGAGCGAGCACAGCTTACTCCTGAGGTACTCGTGGACCTGCAGAGGCAGAAGACGACCAGCAGGGGGAGTTGAACATGGGCCCTTTGAGCAGTCATGCACCATGCTACTGAGTGTAGGCCTCATTTTTCTGGCTTTTACACTACTGAGATTACAGAAAAACTGCCCGATATACCACAGTAACTTTCTGCCTAAACCACAAAAAGCATAAGGATAGTTTTGAATTTAAATGTAAATCTACAAAATGAAAATAAGCAAAGATGGAGAAAAAAAACTAATAAAATGCATCAAGAATAGAATGTCATAACTGCGCTATTCATTAAAGTTGCAGTGTTATTGGTATTCGTTCATCCGCACAGCCCTGGTCATTGTGCAGGTATGTGAAAAGCCTGCTACGTTTCACTGGTGAGCTCTGTGTGTTTAACTGTTCTTCCATCGCAACATCAGACCTCACAGCCTTCCAGGAAATGGCAGATTCAGGACTGATACGTGTCTGCAGCCTCACTCTCTCCTTCTGGGTCTGAGCAAATGGGCTCACTGTTGTATACAACAGCAACGAAGCAGTTAACTCTGCCGCTGGGCTGGGTGTGTAAGTAGTAAACCTCTAACCCCACCGGGTAAAGGGAGAGTGCACTGTCATGCACAGCCCAAATATGGAGCTCCCCCTAGTGTTTCACACAACGCTGGTGCAGATAAATCCTTCCGTAGTCACACGTCTCCAGTTTTAATCAGATGTGCAACACTGATTCACACCCTCCACAGCAACACAGCCTCCACAGTTGGCATATCTTAGTTTTATTGCTCTATTAATTTTTAAGTGTTTGTTTTGCAAATCTGCTTCTTATTGTGTTGCTTTATGAGGGATTGTAGCCCTCACGTGGATCTCAGGTAGACTGAATGTCTCCCTTATTGTAAATATGGGTTATATAAAGAACATAATAATGACACATACTGTTAATATAAATAAGCCCTTCCATTGCCTGTCTATCTGTATACCAATGCACTTATAAGCTTCATAAAGTAAGCTAGACTGACTACAGGGTTAGTCTGAACCCTATATCCTAAGCCTATAAGCCCACACAACATTGGAATACTGGTTACAGCAACACAACCAATGCTGAATATAGAATTAGTGACTAACCAACACAGGGTTCAGAACCATCACATTTAGTTGATTAGTTCTCACAGAATTAGAGATGAATTCCAATGCTACAACTACAACACAAACTAACATTTAATTGCCCCCATTTTTTCTGAACTCCGTCTCGGCATGTATGTTACAGTGCCCCCACCTGGTACGTCTCCACTGGCCGGTTCTCCATGTTAAGGTCCCAGATTTTGACAGACAGGTAGTCGCGGGTCATCATGTACCGGCCACTGTGACTGAACTTCACATCAGAGATGGAAGAGATGATTTCAGAGAAGAAGGAACGATTACTGGGGTCTTCTGGTTCCTCAAACACTGGAGATGGAGACAGACAGACAGACACACAGAGTATGAAAATCCCTCCCCTTATAAACTAACTCCGTTGAGCGGTGGAGGACCCATGAGTGATTATTCATCACAAACCTCATAATTCATAATAAAGCACAGCACTGAACGATTCACTACACACAAAACCAGGTTCTGTTCATTTGTATTTACATATCACTTTTGAACAGACGTCTTGAAGCAGCTTTAGAGGAACCAGGTCCAGAGGGTTAAAGGGGTTAGAAAAGCCAAGAATAAACACCTCGCTCCACGTAGGAATGAAACCTGGATGACTCTAAATAGATCCACTCTCTTTTGAGCAATGCACAAATAACCACACTGCACAATAACCACACAAAGAATGAATAGAAAGAGGAGCAGTGAGGGTTATGGGTTCAGGTTAGGGTTATGACTAGGGTTACGATTAGGGTTGACTTAAGGCAAGCAAAAGTTATGTTAGTGTACTATTCACACTCATAAAGAACGAGGGCTTAGGGTTCCAGGGTTAGGGTGCAGCAATACTCACGTTTGGAGTGCTTGTCACAGAGGGCGGAGGCGCGCATGTCACACATGCGGATGGTGCCCTTGCTGCTGCTGTAGACAAACGTGTTGCACTGGTGGGGGTGGAACTCTGCCGCAGTGATCACCTCCGTCAGCTCCTCCATGTTGGCTGGCTTAATGTCCACAATGTCTGGGGCCAGGTGAAGGAACGCACACACACACGCACGTGCACACACCTGCAACTGCTAGGCTGTGAAACACTGCAAATCACTGCCAACTATCTACACATCAGTTCTGCTTCTGCTCTTTTTTTAAAACCAATACCATCGTACCAGTCCTAGTAATAGTCATGCCCCATGACCTCTGACCTCTTCAGGATACTGAAACTACGGTCTGTGATCTCCAGGTGCCACAGGTTGACACGCAGGTCGTCCGCCGACAGGTACGTCTCATTGTCACTGTTGACCGAGATGGAGTTGATGTGGTAAGTGTGAGCGTTGGCAAAGACTCTCCGGGGGCTGGCCTCTACCATGAGGTCCATGGGCCTGAACACAGGGACCTGCCCAGGGGACGGAGAGAGAGAGGGGCTCAGTACAGACGGAGGACGTGAGAGGGTCTCAGTACAGACGGAGGACGTGAGAGGGTCTCAGTACAGATGGAGGACGTGAGAGGGTCTCAGTACAGTACGCGCACACTTCTCCGAGCTCATTCATTCTAAAAGACCACTCATAAAAACAATCAGGAATGTTTCAACACAGTTCCTTTTCAACAACTTGTCCATCCATAACCCATCCAACTCCTCTATCCCTAACCCATCTACACCTACAGGTGTGCATGTGAGTGGGCGTGCGGGTGTGCGCGAGGACTCACGTAGGGCTGTGACGATAACCGCATTACCGCAACACCGCGGTTATGTAGTGCCTACCGCGGTGTTGAGCTCATTATCGCAGTTTATCTATTTATTTATCTTATAAAAGGAACTGTTTCCATTGCGAAAAAACATTTTCATTGTGATCGCTGTGTACACGAGAGGAACAGTCCATTAAATAAATTACCGTATTTTCCGGAGTATAAGCTACTACTTTTTCACCCCACGATTTGAACCATGCGGTATATAATGGGCTGCAGCTTTTCTGTAGATGTTTCTTCACCCGTCAGGGGTTGAGCAGAAAGTGAATCAGGTGGTAGGACAAAGTTGTAAATCAAAGAAGAAAGTGCTCATTTTCATTTAACTCATGCATGTGAGATATGAGAGGTATTAATCTCAAACCATCATTTTTCAAACCATCATGTGTTGTGCCAAATTCCGAGTCCCCTCGTTTGCACATGCATAAAGACTCTACAGATGATATTCGGGAGTTACAGTGACTAACTTAGTTTATTGAGCACTCTAGTTTTGTCCTAACTAGATATTTAGACATAATACTGCGAAGTCGTGGTCAGAGGTGAACTTCGGTATAGCCAATGTGTGTTTTATTTAAAATAGTTAACAGCCTTGAGCCAGTGTGGCTTTGGACATAGATAATGCCGTTTGCTGTGATGGATAATTAAAGTCTAGCTCTTATTTATGCATAGAAACATAAATCGACAATATTATCTGTATCGTATTTATGCGCAGATTAACGTGGCAAGTCGGAATTCAACACAACACTGTCGCAAATGAAATGCTACAGGCACCATTCAGAAACGGATCAGTTCAGTTAAATGTATTCAGTTTAGTAGATATGTGGCTTTTAGCCCGGTGGGGACACTGAACCCGCCACGTATTTTCAGGAGGAAGCCCTCGATTCGCATTCGGATCCACTTGCCCGGTGGCAGAAAAATCAAAATGGATTCCCTCTTCTGTCAAACATTGCCAGAAAATATATGACGAGCACTCCATCGGCGCGTGTATTCAGCATGGCAGGCAACATTGCCACCTCGTTTAGATCGTCCTTTAAACCGGACGTTGCTCTTTCACCACGGTAAGAAAAAATCCATAGAGTCACAGCCCTAGGCTCACGTGCAGGTGTGTCTATGCTTACCCGTAGGGTTGTGATTGTAGTAGAGGCTCACGTGCAGGTGTGTGTCTGTGCTTACCCGTAGGGTTGTGATTGTAGTAGAGGCTCACGTGCAGGTGTGTGTCTGTGCTTACCCGTAGGGTTGTGATTGTAGTAGAGGCTCACGTGCAGGTGTGTGTCTGTGCTTACCCGTAGGGTTGTGATTGTAGTAGAGGCTCACGTGCAGGTGTGTGTCTGTGCTTACCCGTAGGGTTGTGATTGTAGTAGAGGCTCACGTGCAGGTGTGTGTCTGTGCTTACCCGTAGGGTTGTGATTGTAGTAGAGGCTCACGTGCAGGTGTGTGTCTGTGCTTACCCGTAGGGTTGTGATTGTAGTAGAGGCTCACGTGCAGGTGTGTGTCTGTGCTTACCCGTAGGGTTGTGATTGTAGTAGAGGCTCACGTGCAGGTGTGTGTCTGTGCTTACCCGTAGGGTTGTGATTGTAGTAGAGGCTCACGTGCAGGTGTGTGTCTGTGCTTACCCGTAGGGTTGTGATTGTAGTAGAGGCTCACGTGCAGGTGTGTGTCTGTGCTTACCCGTAGGGTTGTGATTGTAGTAGAGGCTCACGTGCAGGTGTGTCTGTGCTTACCCGTAGGGTTGTGATTGTAGTAGAGGCTCACGTGCAGGTGTGTCTGTGCTTACCCGTAGGGTTGTGATTGTAGTAGAGGCTCACGTGCAGGTGTGTCTGTGCTTACCCGTAGGGTTGTGATTGTAGTAGAGTCCCTGCAGCGGCCATCCTCCTCTTTGAGATTGTAGCCTTCTGGTCTCTTGTCACGCTCACTGATTTTCCATAATTTTATAGTTTTATCTACAAATCAAAGGACAGTTTAGCTGTAGCGTGTAGAGATAACCTGACCTAGCCATTAGCAACAGTTACTATCAAACAGTAAATGAAAATCCATCTCCATAACACAGGGGCTTGAGTAGGTTCATGTAAATGGTGCCATTAAACAAAAAATGTAATTCAGCATTAACGTAACAGTGAATCTGGACTAAAGGCCAACCTGCTACTACAGCACACCGCAAAACCTCAATGTGAGAACTGTTTCTCAGCTGTTGTGTGTCTGTCCAATCCCAGACTAATCTTCAGCCATGGTGTATAAACACCTCCTGGTTAGCAGGGTTTCCAAAAATATGCAGTGCTTGTACATGTTGGGGACGAGACTGGGATGATATTCTAGTATCTAGAGAAAACGGGACAGAGAAGTTAGAGAGAACAGCAGCTCCGGCGGGGACAGCAGACCTGAGCTGATCTCTCTCTCCGCGGGAGCTGATCCCTCCCTCTCTCTCTCTGTCTCTCTCTGAGCTGATCGATCTCTCTCTCTCTCTCTGTCTCTCTCTGAGCTGATCAATCTCTCTCTCTGTCTCTCTCTGAGCTGATCAATCTCTCTCTCTCTGTCTCTCTCTGAGCTGATCAATCTCTCTCTCTCTCTCTCTGTCTCTCTCTGAGCTGATCAATCTCTCTCTCTCTCTCTGTCTCTCTCTGAGCTGATCAATCTCTCTCTCTCTCTCTCTCTGTCTGCAGGAGCTGATCTCTCTCGCACTCTCCGGGAGCTGATCTCTCTGTCTCTCCGCGGGAGCTGATCTCTCTGTCTGTCTGCGGGAGCTGATCTCTCTCCGCGGGAGCTGATCTCTCTCCGCGGGAGCTGATCTCTCTCCGCGGGAGCTGATCTCTCTCCGCGGGAGCTGATCTCTCGCTCTCCACAGGAGCTACGGTGAGATGCGGAACAACCGGCTCCTGTTGTCACGGTTGTTTCTCTCTTCCATTGCTTTGATAACGACATAATGCCACATGCATTCTGATCATACCACATGAATTCACCAAAACCTTCTCAGAGGTGCTCCTCTGAGAAGGGCCCCTAAAGTAAATGGCCACCTCAAGCGTTTCCATGATTGAAACAAAAGTGTGAAAACTTGTATACTGATTTGATTTCCACTATTTTAAGTTAATCAACTTAATTCTAGTGAAGAATCTGTATAAATCCATATAAATGATTAGCACAGCAGATTTGAACGGTACTGAAATCACTGTGGTACAGCAGTAATAAATACATCACCTCACCTCCTCATGTAAATCAAATCCTGTCTGAACAGGGCTGACAGATCTAGTTAATTCAGTGCCTTGTTAAAGGCTCCGCCCCCTGACACACCCACCTTGCCTCCTCATGAAGACAAGTGGTGAAGAATATTGCTACTGTAACTTTTAATTAAGAATACTGAATCTTACACAGTGTATTTGTAGCTGGCTGTGGTAGGAAACACTGAATCCAAACCAGTACCAAATATCAGAGTACACTGCCTTTTTAAAACTGCCTCTTGCCTGAAGCGTTGGCCTCGGTCATGCTTACATTTCCCTCCGCTCATCATTTACTCAGATTTGTATCTCCAAAATAATGTTCAGGAATTGATTTAGCACTGGTTCATTTCCAAGTACGTTAACCTTCCAGCAGAGGGTGCAGGTAGTTCCACAATCAGTGCAGGTACTTCCATCAAATTGCTGCATGTTCGGATTCTAAGACGTGCTTTGCTGTGTTGCAGATGTTTATATTGTGCTTTGTGAACAGAGCTGTTTCTGATGAGCTCATTTGGAGCAGGTCCCGCCCACCCCTCCAGCACACTCACCGTTGGTGGACAGCAGAAACTGGGCAGCGTTCTTCTGTGGCAGCCAGCGTATCTTGTTGATCTTCTCCTCGATCTCCAGGCTCTTCAGGTAGTCAAACTCGGGCTCGTGGCTCTGAAACGTGCTGTAGACGTTGTACTCGCTGCGGCACTGCGGCAGACTCTTATTCTGGCGGGGTGAAAACAGGAAGGCAAAAATGGGGCGGGGTTTTGGAATGAGCATGAGGGAGAGAGGCAGGGGATTGGTGTACCTCGGTGTCTTGCTGGAAGATGACCACGCGACCACCTTTGTCTCCAGTGGCTAGCAGCTCCCCTGAGTGGTTGAACTCCACAGTGGAGATGATGTCCGCTGTTGGGGACACAGAGGCGCGCACACTCAGACACATGCTTCACAAGCATCTTTTATCCTCAGAGAACAAGAGAACGAATGCTTGATCCATTTTAAGAAATCATGGCTTCCAGCCAGAACCACACACAGACGGCAGCCTTTAAAAGAATCTGTCTGTCTGACACAAACAGGAAGAAGTCAAAATGTCTCATCTGCTTGGACCAGTATTGAAATTCATCCACATAAACCCAAAAGCGCATTCTTTTGCACAGCATTTTTAACTAGTGTGCAGTTTAATACATGCGTGCATACACCATCACACACTTAGCTGTCCTGTGAAGCAAAAGGACAATACTGCAGAAAGGCCAAAGTAGAGAGTGATTGTGCTTCAACTCCTGGGGACTTAGTGGGGGGGGGGGGGGGGGGAGAGAGAGAGAGAGAGAGAGAGAGAGAGAGAGAGAGAGAGAGAGAGAGAGAGAGAGAGAGAGAGAGAGAGAGAGAGAGAGAGAGAGAGAGAGAGAGAGAGAGAGAGAGAGAGACTGAAAGGATGGGTTGATAAGTGCATCAGGCTATAAATGAAAAGGACCCGCCCCCGTCTTTTCAAACGGGGAATAATAGACACTTTGCACTTCAAGGCGGCCCCTACATGCTGCTGCCTGGGTCAGTGGGCCACAGACAACACCAGGCTGGGGGTGGGGAGAACTGTGCCTGGAAGACCCATGAGGGATCGTCAAGGAAAAAATTTGCACAATGAAAAACGGTGAATGAAACTAGTGGTGCTACGTGAAACAGGCCCTCTTGGCTCAGACCGTCCACACAGTCATTTACACGGTCATCACATGGTTGTATCAGAGAGCACCAGGGAGGTGAAAGACCAAACAGACCAAACCCTGCCCCATACACACCAAGCGCAGCGACACCGCTTAAACAAACCGCACATCAGACACACGTAACATCTTAAACACGTTCGGTGATCCAGCTGGGGAAGCTTGTTCCCCTCATGACGTTACACCTTCATACTTAATCACCAAGTATGGTGTAGCCGGTGAGCTTAAGAACACTCCTGGCTCTGTGCCCCGAGTTCAGCCTCGTCTTCCTCGTTTCTCAGACTAAATCACACACCCACGGTGCAAGAACATGTTGCAGAGCTTGAAGAACTGCCAAACCCTTTCTTTTACTCCAAACCCAACTACTGAGCTCCACCTCCTCCGCAGAGAGAAACAGGGTTTGTGAACACGGCTCCAGTTCGAAGAACTGGACAGTCACATCGTGGCGGCAGCAGCAGTCCAGTGTCGTAGGTCAGACACTCTCTCAGGGGCCGTGCGTCACTCCTCCACCTACCCCCCCCTCCCCCAACACGGTGAGGCTCCTCCATCTACTGCCCACTGTGCACACAGGCTCTCCCAGGCAGGAGGAGTGAGGAGAGGGAGGCAGAGTGGAGAACAGTCAGGGAGTAAGGAGGACACCAGGATTCTTGGCACAGACCTGCGTCATATTGGCTCAGCGGCTCATTCAGAAGAGGTGCACAAGGACAGAAGGTTTCCCAGGAAATGATCACCTGTAGGACTCGGAGACGGTCGGTCCCCTGGGATCCTGTGAGTAAGCTGCTGCATATGACCTTCATGTTTATTTACACTGTTCATGCAGTAAATCAGTCAGGATCCAAGCCTGTACAGCCAGCTACCTGTGCCAGGCCAACCTACCGTCACCGACACTCAGACAATTGGATGAGAAATCCGTCCAAGATGGGGAAAAAAAGACAGTTCCAACATGATGAGACAGGATTTCCTTCCCCGCCTTCTTCCTGTGTACATGCCACCTTCAACCAATCAGCACGCGGCTCTCCCTGGTTCCACAGACACATCGCGCAGGGGTCACTGCACATGTGCTGACGACTCTGACTTGTTGAGACTAATACCTCTCATATCTCACACGCAGCAACAACAGAGCACAAAAATGTAAAACTAGCTACGGATGGCAAAAGAAGAGCCCACCCTACCCCGACCATGGGCAAGTACAACTGTAAATCGCATTGTAAATAAAAAAATAAATAAAACAATAATCCAACTTCATATTTTGGAGAAAAGTCACAATGCCAAAGCCTGTGCACTTACCTTCAGCAACATCGTCGTCGATGGCTCCTTTGACTTGGGAGAAGCACCACTGCACGTCGTTGGCCCCGCCTCCGGCACCTGCAGACACAAAGTACAACGTTAATTGTTGTTTCCAAATCCAGAAAAAGCCAACAGGAGAATGCAAGGTCTAATACGGTGTTTTATTTCACCACAGAATATAATTTGTGGTCTGAATGAATGTGTGACAATAAAACACATCAGAACAAGACAAGAAATGCTGAACCAGTCGGTGCTGCCCAGGAAATGTGACAGTATCACACACTAGAATAGGTGGAAATGACAAACTGGGAGCTGGCATGTGATGTCACTGCATTTCACATGTCGTTTGAAATCCAGTTCCAGCAAATAAATGATGAATGAATAACCTTTTGAACCAATCTGCTGTGCTTCACCACAGAAGAGCCATAGCCAAATCTATGAGCTACACATGATACAGGACTGTAGGTGCTCATTATGTATTTGAGGGGCGTTGAACACACAGATGCAGGACACAGTGTAGTTTCTCTGAAATCCTCAGCCAAAACTACTGCAGTCTCTCTTACCTTTTCAGTCAAAACTACACAATGACTAGGTAGCTGTTCATTCCAGGACATGCATTATCCAGATCTTCTTTCTCAAACTTTTGCAAAACACACAATTGTGAAGGATTACTAGCATTGATCTGTGACTGAACTTAAGCATTAGTAGACTTTGAACTGCTAAGTAGTCTACAGAAGAGAGTCCTAAAATTAAAATGCATATCAATTAGATGATATCGAGGATGTATTTGGGCTGAGCTCGATGCTGATTGGAATTAATCCTATTTTCCACGTTTAGACTAGCCTCTGTGAAAAGCAAACCAACTCAAGTTTTTATTACTCCATTTCTTGTGCAATGCACATTATTAGTTTCCACAGAACACACACACACACACACACACACACACACACACACACACACTTCACCCCTCACCACCTCGCCGTGCTAACGCCGGCTGAGGGTAATGAGCTAGCTGGACTGAATTAGCCAAGTGTCCTATTGTAGGATAATAGCGTTTAATACGTTTAATAAGACAAACATGAACACGTCGTGTGGCCGTGTGACACACGAAGAGCGTTAAATCTCTCACCATAGTCACCACACTGTGAAACCCCCGCACCCTCCACCCCGCTAACAACGAGGGTCTGCGCGCTGGTAGCTACATGCTAGGCTAACCAGCTCGAGGGAAGCGGCGTCTGTGTCGCCCGGACCAAACACCCCACAGACGGAGGGGCTCACACCCCCACACCACCTCTGCTGCGCGGCACACGACCACTTTCTGGCCAAACCGTGACCGCACATCGCTGCTTTACCGGCGGACCGGGAGGGACCCGTCGGTGGCGGACCGAGACGGCGCGGCCGCAGCGGCTAGCGGACACCATCCTGTAGTGATGCCGGTAGAAACCGGTCAATATCGTTATTGATACCGGACACACTCGGCGTTGATGGTGTTAACTATCCGGTATGTATTGTCGGTTTGGCGCACGGTCGTTTATTAAAACACTAAGGCGGAAACGCGGCGGCGGGCGAGCGGCTAAGCGGCGTTACCTGCCATGGCGAGAGGGGATCTCAGTGGCGATACCAGTCCCCCGGTCTCGATCACCTCCGGCCTCTTTATTGTTATATACAACCTATCTGAGGCTCCAACAGCAGATCGTGGAGATCGGGCGTCCCTGGGGGGGTTGGGAGGTTGGGGGGGGACTGGTTTTTCTGCTAATGCTGACAATGTGAAGTCCCGCTAGCCCGATATTCAAACAGTAGGTCCAACTCTCCCTCCCTCAGCCTCCCACACTCGGGTCCACATTCAAAATGGCGCAGCCCCGCCCTGCGCTGACGTCATCGCCGCGCGCCGCTCCGCTGGGCGCGGGAGGAGGAGGAGGAAACACGCGCCCCGGCGGACACGCGCGTCCTGGTTCATAAAGCTTAGAAAGGAAGCTTAGAATTAGAAAGAACGGTATACTTTAGCACGCGTATTTGATGCTGAAATTATTTAGCTGCCTTGTTCGGTGAAAACCATTTGTGCTTTCGTAAAAATCTAAACAGATGTGTTTAATAACCTGTAATAACGTGAAGCCACGTTATTAAATTATTTTTACACCGTTATATGAAGTATTGTAGGCAAGATAGACAAATGACTGCAGTCATACCGTTTTCTATACAGTTTCTATACAGTTCCCTATGGCTTCGTTGCTTATTTGTAATGTAATGTACAAATATTTGTATTATAATGTATAGTGTGATGCATCTCAGGTCATTTTTGATGTTTGGCAGTGCAAACGTTTTTTTTTTTTTTGCTGTCTTGTCTTTCTCTTTCTGCTAGGTTACACTGCAGGATGCTACGTCAACGTAGCTAGTTCTGAACCTAGGTTAGCTGAGCCTGTGAATGATGCCAGCCTCAAAATCTTGAGGCTGGCATCACTCACAGCCTCAGTTAACCTGGGTTCAGTCGAGTACTTCCTGTTGAGGCATGTGTCAAAATGGGTTTTACTCTGAGATAAGCTTTTACAGTGCAGTCGCCAAACTGAACACTTTCATTAACCTTCTAACAACCACTTTTTTTTGCTCTGCTTTTGTCTGCATTTTAATGAATATCTGTCTCGTTAAATGTCATATCCATAACCCCAGCTTAATTAAACACACAAGCACACCATAAATAATGAAAATAACCTTCAAAACCTCATTACATCTCTCTTTTTAAAGAAAATACATTTATCTCGCCATTCATCAGCCACTGGCTTTGGTATGAGCCACTGAAGTAGCTAAGATCAAGTAGCTTGAGAGTTTTCATCTCCTGAAGCAGAGGGTGGAGATGGTCTCCCAGCGAATGCAGGCCTTCAGGGAGCAGTGACGGCAGCAGCAGGTGGAGGTGGTGAGAACGGGGAGCAAGGACGAGCTGAGTCACCGTGGAGGCCCCTGGAAGCTGAGAAGTGCAACACGACTCTCGGGCTGTCAAGACACCACGTCACTGTGGCTGGCTCTAATGAAAAGTATTAATTTCTGATTCATTTCTTGCACACCACAAGCATAAGGGCTTGGAGGGGGGAAATACCCACAATTCATCATTTTTAGTGATTTAGTGATATTCCTGATGTTTAAAAGCTACTTTTTTGTGATTGTCACTGCTATGAAAGGCTTATTTTTAGACAATAATTTGTTATTGATTTCTAAATGTGCTGCTTTGCTTCTCTTCATGCATTGACAAAGGAATACACTGTCTGTCCTATTTTCTTTCTCTTTTTATCCATTTTTCCCTCTAGTGTGGATTGAATGCTACAATGCTGTGAGCGCACAGAATGAATTCAGACCAAAACATTTTTTAAATCTATATTTTAAACCACACAAAGCCAGGCCAAAAATAGGGGAACAGTGAACAGGTTTTCACAGTATTATAACAGAATAGGCTAATGATCTGAAACAGGGTATGTTTCAGTGGGAAAATAATGGAGATGATGTGTTCTGGAAAACACTTAACTAGGAATAAGGCAGCAGATGGTTGTCTTTCCTGTCCAACAGACTGGTTGGCAGCACAAGTCTCAGGAGCTCTTAATGTGAACACTTTATCACCGAGTGAGGTGTGAGGAGTAGTGAGATTCTTAACCCCACCAATAGATGGCAGTATTGCACCATGCCACAGGAGATGGCTACTCCGGTTGTGGGTAAAAGTTGCGTGTTTGGGCTGATCTCAGAATAGACTTGCAAAACCATTATCCCAGCCTAAGCCAAATGTAAGAGAAGACATTTTCTGTTACTTTCTGTTATTCTCTCATTGTAGGTTAGGCTAGTCACTTGAGAATACAGCTGACGCATTAAACTGCTGTATAGGAAGGACAGGAAATGGAGGAAACGTGGACAAAGAAGAGACACGTTCACTCTTCCCACAGATGGTGGCAGCCTTTTCTTTTCACAGCTGACCAAAATCAAAATGTCAACCAGTGTAACTGAGTGGTGAGAGAGAGAGAGAGAGAGAGAGAAGTAGAAGGGGGGGAGAGAAAGAGATAGCGAGAGGGAGAAATGATAACAGCAGAGGGATAACTGGGAGGTGCAAAGGAGAGGTTCTGGAAACATATCAATTGGTGTCAGAGTGTCAGGGGTGGAGGGCTAGAGTTCTGGCAGGGTGTGTTCTCTCCTGGAACGCCCACATGCAGAGCCCTGAGGGACGGCTGTTTAATTAGCCTGTAAGAGTGATGCTAACGTGTGCCAGACCTGCAGGCTGTGCTGGCCACAGTGACCATTCCAGCAGAGGAGCAAGGAGAGAGAACGCTTTGAGACGCAAGCCAGTACATGCAGCAACACTGTAGGACAGCACACGCAGCAACACTGTAGGACAGCACATGCAGCAACACTCTATGATAGTACACACACCAACACTGTAGGACAGCACACGCAGCAACACTGTAGGACAGCACATGCAGCAACACTGTATGATAGTACACACACCAACACTGTAGGACAGTACACGCAGCAACACTGTAGGACAGCACACGCACATAATGGTGCATGCAGAAACACTGTATGACAATACACGCAGCAACACTGTATGACAGCACACGCAGCAACATTGTATGACAGCACACGCAGCAACACTGCATGACAGCACACGCAGCAACAGTGTAGGACAGCACATGCAGCAACACTGTAGGACAGCACACGCAGCAACACTGTAGGACAGCACACGCAGCAACACTGGGACTGTACACGCAGCAACACTGTAGGACAGCACACGCACATAATGGTGCATGCAGAAACGCTGTATGACAATACACGCAGCAACACTGTATGACAGCACACGCAGCAACACTGTATGACAGCACACGCAGCAACACTGCATGACAGCACACGCAGCAACACTGCATGACAGTACACACAGCAACACTGTAGGACAGCACATGCAGCAACACTGTAGGACAGCACACGCAGCAACACTGTATGACAGCACACGCAGCAACACTGCATGACAGCACACGCAGCAACACTGCATGACAGTACACACAGCAACACTGTAGGACAGCACATGCAGCAACACTGTAGGACAGCACATGCAGCAACACTGTATGACAGCACATGCAGCAACACTGTATGACAGCACATGCAGCAACACTGTATGACAGCACATGCAGCAACACTGTAGGACAGCACATGCAGCAACACTATGATAGTACACACACCAACACTGTAGGACTGTACACGCAGCAACACTAGGACAGCACACGCACATAATGGTGCATGCAGAAATGCTGTATGACAATACACGCAGCAACACTGTATGACAGCACACGCAGCAACACTGTATGACAGCACATGCAGCAACACTGTATGACAGTACACGCAGCAACACTGCATGACAGCACACGCAGCAACACTGTAGGACAGCACACGCAGCAACACTGTAGGACAGCACACGCAGCCACACTGTAGGACAGTACATGCAGCAACACTTTAGGACAGCACATGCAGCAACACTGTATGACAGCACATGCAGCAACACTGTAGGACAGCACATGCAGCAACACTGTATGACAGCACATGCAGCAACACTGTAGGACAGCACATGCAGCAACACTGTATGACAGCACATGCAGCAATACTGTAGGACAGCACATGCAGCAACACTGTAGGACAGCACATGCAGCAACACTGTATGACAGCACATGCAGCAACACTGTAGGACAGCACATGCAGCAACACTGTAGGACAGCACATGCAGCAACACTGTAGGACAGCATATGCAGCAACAGCATATGACTACATATGTAGCAGCAGTTTATGGTAGAACACACTGCAGCTGGTGCGTACAGTGCATGTGCCGAATTCACCGTGGACCAGAGTTAGAACACCGCCGGTCTCAGAAATGCTGGATTTTTGTATGGCAAAGTGTAAGCAGTATGTGATGCCAAAAAAAGCTTTTCTGCTGAGGGCAGGTGAGCATGATTGGTACACCTAGAAATAGCCATGACTCGTAAAACTGACCAGCAACCCAGCCACTGATTAATAATAAGCACGGCTTTGTCTTATGAGCACCGTGTGAATTGTGGGAAATGATTACTGAATCTAACGATGAAATGTCCTTGTTCAGTAATATGCAGCAATCCCAACTGGATGAGAGTTTATTGCAAAGCATGTAGCGAACACAGAAACAACCACAGGGGAAGCCAGCACTGGAAATGCAGGGAATACTGCAGTATCAGCTGCTTTATGTAACGGGTGTGTGTGTGTGTGTGTGTGTGTGTGTGTGTGTGTGTGTGTGTGTGTGTGTGTGTGTGTGTGTGTGCAGTTTAATGGAAAAACATGTAAAACATGTCAACTACCTAGACTACCTACATAATCTTAATAGGCTTTTAAGATGACTCAAGTATTATTAAAGATAACACAAATTCTCAGAGGTGTGTGTGTGTGTGTGTGTGTGTGTGTGTGTGTGTGTGCTGGGGGGGGGGGGTGTTTGTAAAGGCCTTCATTAATTCTCATTAAGCACTGTCATTAAGGGCCATTAAGCACACAATAGGATAATCACCCCTCTGGAGCACTGACCTGTTTATGATGTTGTTTGGGGTTAAACAGAGACCTCACATGTAGTGGTTGGATACTGCAAGCTTTACCACTAATCACTTAAGCCTCTGGAATGCCATTAATCTTACTAGACCTCTCAGGAGTGCTGAGAATGCTCGAGTCACCCCCTGACAGTCAGATAGATTAGACTATATTCATCAGGCGTTAGAGGATGACGGCTGATCTGGGATCTGGCCTAGGTGTTGCTCATGTAATCACGCTCATTAGCATGTAAAGAGCAAAAAAGGACCCCAGAACATTACTCTTACACTCAAGGTTTTGGACAAGGGTTTTTCAGCCCTGGTCCTGGAATACCCCTGGCAGTGCAGGTGCATGTTTTTCCCTGCTGTAGAACATGCTAACCAGCCTCATGAAGAGCTCTTCTAATGAATTGAATTGCACCACCAATGCTGGGAGCAGGGAAAACAGTGCAAAGCTGATCCAGGATCAGGAAACCTGTTAAGAACAAACTGAAACCCTTCCATTTTCTGTTTATTTTCATTGCTGTTATTTCATTATGTAATAAGGATGGATTATTGCGCATGCAATTGGGTCATCTCTTCTTTAATCTCACCGTGTTGTGTGACTTAAAGCTAGTGTGTGTCTAATTACGAGGAGACAACACGACACCCATTACTACCATCTTATTATGCCTAATACGAATGTATCAGCATCGTAATTGCTTTATAGTGTTGGTTTAAACATAGTCACATAGTTATGAAGTCATTTGATTAAGTGTTGTAAATTGTGCATCATAGGCAACTATGCATTTGATAGACTGAAATTGCAAATAAATTAGGAAGTAACAGCACACATGATCAATGCCTTGAAGAATCAGTTTCTATTTTTTGGGGGGGGGGGGGACAGCAGACCAAGTTAGGAAATACGGGTCAAATATAGCTTGCTTATGGCAAACAAAAAACTTTAAACTAACATGGAAACAATTCCTATTCGTTACACCCAGCCATCTTGTGCCTGAGAGGTTTACACACCCATGTAACGGAATTGGTTCAAGCAAGCAGCCAAACTGCCCATCTAATCCTGCGAACACTTTGAAGCGCTGACAACCGGAGGAGCTAACGTACGTGTGTGGTGTGGCACAACTCACGTTTTATATATGGTCCTCTTCCTCCCTCAACTACTGGCTTCATTTCTGTTGATTAGGCTCTCGGGAGCGTCGGGCTCCCCCACTGTCTGGCCTCACAGCTGCAGGCCTTCATCTTCTTACCAGCACACGCTTTTTCCGCCTTTAACACCATTTTGCTGCAGCTCATTACGGTGCTGGCGCGTTGCCATCTCTCGGGGGCTGAGTGGATCTCCGCGAGCCTTAATAGACAGAGTCACGCCCCCTTCATCTCGCCACAGCTCGCCCTCGGATTTGAGACACCAGCCCACTCCTGGGCTCTTCATTTCAGGGCTTGGCCACACTACAGTGATCTGGAACATCCCAGAGCCGACTCAGGAGCAGAACCTTACCAGAGGACTGTGAGTGGCTGGTTGAGGGTTCCTCCATTGACTTTGGTGTTGACCGCTGCTGTATGATGGCATCAACTCAGCAATATCGTGAGGCCATTAATATGAATTATTATTGGTAACTGTTTTAACCAAATAAAGGTATTACAAATTGCCCCAGGCTGCCAAAATCAGACCACCCAAACAGGAAACATCCGTGACAGAGAGGTGAACAGACATACACAAACAGGACACGTCCTGAACAGGCAGCTGACTCCTGCCGTTTCAAGCCAAGCCTGAACCCTGCTTCATGACCGATCTCCTCCACTGGTTGAGTAACGGATCAATACATTTGGAAGGAGGATGTAAATATTCAGCATGTTGTGCGAATAGCTTTTACTGAGCCCTCCCTGGGGCAGCCAGCTTGTCTCCCCCCCACCCCCCCGGGCACTGGAGGCACGTGGGAATCCACCCAGGGCATTACACCATGCAAGCACCACCTGTGTGGAACGATCAAAGTGTCCGCAATTTGTGCCTGGTTGCCATGCGCACTGATGCATGAATAAATTCGAGTGTATCTCTCCACGACGGCATGTGAGGAGTTAAACTAAAGCAGGTCTGTGCTCTGGGGAGCTAGAGCATACACTCCATCATTATCTCCCACACATAAGCCCACACAACCCTTTAGTCATAACGGATGTACAGCAACGGATTTGTTACTGTAAATTGGCACATATAATGTACAGATACAAAGTGCAGTTATACACTGTTTATACTATTTTACAGCTGTGGTGAAATTGTCCTTGGTGGGGAAAGTGGTTAGGATTAGAGTCGTTTTCTCTTTTTGGAAACAGAACGGTGCTGTGTTTTGGGAGACCCAGACGGCTACAATGTTTTAGCCTAATTATGTAAATGTACACACCTGCTGATTGATGATCCTGCTGTTTAAACAAAGGGGGGAGAGTCATTCAGCTGATACGCCCTGATGAAGGCAACAGAGCGAAACATGGCAGTGCTTTAATTAAAAGGCTGTTTTCCTACTGACTTCTAGTGCTAGTGTCATTGTTTTTAAGTGCCTTAACAAAAACACATGGCTACACTGTGACCCAGCCAGCCAATCAGAATCACTCTGACAGACCAGAAGCGTTGCATAATAAATCATGTCATATTTTCAAGAATTATAATAACATGAAGTTTTATACCTTTGACTAAAGTGTTTTCATCTATTTTGGCACTTCACATCAGGACAAGAGTTTTAAAAACGGGGTTTTAAAAATACTCAAAGACTATGGCTACTGCACTTAGCTTTGTTTTCTGGGCAGATCTCGGCATATATATGATGTATGGTTTATTAACACTTCACAGTAAGGCATTGCTGCTAAACAAAGAATCCTCAGTGATGAACTGGTGGGATGAGAGGGGGAGAATAACAAAAAGAAACAAGAAGAAAAGTTTCAGTTCAGCCACCCTGCATTTCCCTGCTCCTGCTCTAGTGATTCAACTACTCACTCTACGATCACCAATAACAAAGTCTGGATAGGGTGTGTTAAACTCGGGGGAAACATCAAACTCTCGTGGTCAGGAGTATTACACAACTAGCACTGTGTATAGAGTCGGAGAGTTCATTTAGCAAAGTGTTAATTCAGTGCTGAGGTTTTTGCTGAAGAATTTTATTTTTTTTGTACTTTTGCAACATATTTCATTTTATTACAATAATCAATGCAAGGATAACATGATACTTCTGGGAGCTTTAATTAGTATTATTATCCAATTTACCGGACACCGTTTTGCCTAAAGTGAAAGAAAAAGGCAATTACAATGAAGGCTCCTCTGGGAAGAGCGTTCTTACTCAAGGGCAGACATCCAGTGGTGGGACAGGGGGCTTGGATCTGCTTTGATAGCCAGCGTCTCTGGTGTCTCCTGCTTTTGAGGAGGCTGCACTGTCAGCCCTACTGAACCCTCCACGCTCTATCGCATGCCTTCTACTTTTGTGTGACTGTTGTGACAGAATATTCACTACATAATACAAAAATGATTCTAGTGTAAGGAATTTTTTGTGGTTTATTTTACCACACATCCAGATCTATTAACAAATTGATATATGAAGTACACCTGTATGTAAATGCCATCAATATTGCTCTTCATGGTAATATGAGATACAGTAACTTGCAGTGGCTGAAGTATTCACAGTATGAAAGAACAGGTGTTAAGAGCTTGGTGTAAAGAGCTTGAAGTTGTAAACCTAAACCCCACTGACTCAGATGCTCAGCTCACTGATCACTGATGACAGATCAGCACCACAAAATTCAGAATGAGAACCTATAACTGAGGCAAGGCAGAAATACAGGATGAATACAAAGTAGAGATGCACTCATAACCCTCACATATCCCAGCTGCTCCAATGCCCCTGGGTGCACGGCTGAGTGGTGCAGGCCAGCTTGTAGCAGCAGGACTGTGTGGGCCAGCGATCGGTAGAGCAGGGCTCCAGGGCCTTTGTGCCCTAAGGTTTCCGAGATCAGATGGGTTCAGAGGTCAGAAGGGCTCAGATGAGTACCTCAAGTGCCTGGTGCCGGGTGGTAGGTCTCAGATGGGACGGATGTGTTTATGGCTACTCTCCATAAATGATTTTCCACCGCTGTGTGTCCTCCCCACCCTTATGCTGAAGCACCTCTGACCTCGGGCTGACCCCATGCCTGACTGTGTCTAGGCGTTATGCAGAAACGGCAGATTTCAGTGGAGCGTATTAATGACTCCCAATCCTTGCTGCCTCTGCTATGCTTATGAAAATGTCTCTATAAGCACCACTGAGCTACAGAGTATCATCCACACCCTTTGTTCACGAGGTCATGGACAGCCGCACACACGCAGCACCAAACTAACAGCTGCTTCTGTTATCCTTCCTCACTAACAGCTAGAAGCCTTCATTTTGCCTCTGTTTATTAGTTGTAAAGTCAAACTAAACACATTTCAATATTTTGGGACATTGTACATGGTTGTTACTATATCTAAATAAGCAAATATGCAGTAGCAGAGTGCATAACCCCTGATAACCATGATGTATGTGGAGAGGGGGCAGCGAGAGTGAAGACTGATAACCCTGGTGGAAAGTGCCATACAGACTGAAGTATCATTAGCTCATGGCATTAGTGCATGATGTCCTCTTCATAGTCTCATTGAAGTCATGGGGCTTTACGCCCGAGGCTCAAATTCTCCTTACAGTCCCGGGGGTGGCTGCGGTTCGGTCTGGTGTTGTGTGCCCTTTACAAAATAATAGCCATATCAAATCACCAAAACAGCTTTCTGTCATCTTAAAAATGTAGCAGAATCAAAGCTTTAATGTCCCAGTGAAACCTAGAGAAACTTGCTTGTGCTTTTATCTCCAGCAGGGTTGACCGCTGTAATGGTCTCCTAACTGGACTCCCCAAAAGACCATTTGACAGCTTTGGCTCCTTCAGAATGCTGCTGCAAGACTTTTATCCAGGACCAAGAGAACGGCACATGACTGCAGCCGTGACATCCGCACACTTCCAGTTAGTTACACGAGTGACCTTAAATAACCACTACCAGTCTATAAATGACTGAATGGATTAGGTCCAGTGTTTCAGATATGCTCAGCGAGTATAAACCCAGTAGATCTCCTAGACCCATGTTCTACAAAATATCTTCTTCTTGTAGAGACCAGAATTCAGACCAAACATAGTGAAGCAGCGATGAGTTTGTGTGCTTCAAACAACTGGAACCAACTGCCAGAAGAGTTAGGATGTGTCCTAATTGTAGCAGTTGTATTGTTGTATTTTAGTCTTTTTATACATTTTTCAAAATGTAATTGATTTTATAAGTGAATTTTTAATCATTTTTTTCTCTCTAAATTAAGTTGACTTGGCAAAACCAATAGTTGACTTGCTATTTCCTTATTTCTTGTCCTTCTTCCGTCACAAAATTTTTTTGAATGTATATCTAGTTTTATGGCTAGAATCACCACATTTCCTAGAAACCGTTGACCTATTCTCAAAAGAGCCGCTTGTTCTTTTTATAGCAATCCTGCGCTTCTGTCAATCTTTTTCATCCCTCTATCCAGCCCCCTTTTGCCTATAAACTTACATGGAGTCATTTTTCAAACTGCTCCCATTTTGTCAAATTTCAAGATAAAGCCACCACACCTGCGCGTGACGAGAGTGACAGAAATCACTCATCCATCTGTTTTCCAGCACTCATTCTTTATTCATCCTTTCTCTTCCCTCCATCCTCCCTTAGGGATCTGTTGAGTTTAGATCTCCTTCAGATAGAGCAACTAAAGATAGAACTAAACAAAACATGCTGTACTGATGGAACTAGGTCCAGTCACCATACTGCACTTCATATTGACGGCACTCGTCTTTCCACCCCTTCTATCCTTTCATTCATCCCCCCATCCTCGCATAGGAAGCCATTGATTTTATAACTCCTTCAGCTGTAGGGATATAACCACTAAATGTGCAGTATTGATTGAACTACTAGGCCCAGTCATCATACTGCACTTCACACTGATGGCACCAATCTATCTACCACTTCTATCATGCCATTCATCCCTCCATCTTCCCATAGGAACCCACTGATTTTATAAATCTCTTAATTTTGAAGTAATAACCATCAAACCTGGTAAAAAGGCTCAACATTTCAGGCCAAACATCAAACTGCACTACATATTGACGCCACTCGTCTATCCTCTCCTTCTATCCTTTCATTCATCCTTCCTTCCTCCCATAGGAACCCACTGATTTAATAGCTCCTTCAACTGCAAGAATATAACAACTTAATTTGCTGTACTGATTGAACCGATTAAATAGGCAGAGTCACCAAACTGCACTGATGGAATCCATCTATCCACCCTTTCTATACTTTCATTCATCCTTCCATCCTGACATAAGAACCCATTGGTTTTATAATCAATAGCCATCATATTTGGTGAAAGGACTCAGCAGCTGCAATACACTTTGATGTCTGTCCTTTCATTCATTTTTGACTATCCTTTCATTAATCCCTCCCCATCTTCTCATAGGAACCCATTATTGTTAAATCTGCTTCAGCTGTATAAGAAAACAAAATTAGCTGTACTTATTGAACTACAGAGCTGTACAAGGAACTACTTTACTGATTTTCAGTTAACATACTCTTAGTTTTCATGCTATTACAACAAACTTTGTCAAGCCAGTTGTGAACCAATTGTTCACAAACTTTACTTTGAAGTTTTTTTTATTTCACAGTCATCCTGAGAGAATCACTTTCTGGATGTAATAAGCTTTATTATGTTTTAATAATAATAATTATTAATAAGCTTTATTATTTGAGTATGTTCTCTTCACAAGTGACTATGGACTCTTACACTCACTTGGACACATATGCCTCAGCTGTCATGAACTATGTTAACACGTGCATTGCTAAATGTCGCCTGTGGCAACTGTGTGAAGATCTTCCCTAATCAGAGGCCATGGATGAATGCTGAGGTTTGCTGAAGGCACATGGCGTTTTTAGATCTGGTGATGCGGAGACCTGCATTGCAACCAAGGCAAACCTGAACAGAAGCATTAGGAGAGCCAGACACACACCTATACACTGTTAATAGGTCTGTTAATATGCATGTTATGAATCTGTGTGCAGATTTGTAGATATGTATATGCAGCATGGGGTGCGCTACTCACATGAGCCCTTGCAGCAGTGCTAAAAGAGTAAATGTTTGGTTAAATGTGATAAATTATGTTATTATGTGGTTTGTTTTGGTCATACGTGTTTGTTCCGTACAGTCACTTGTGTTTATTTTAGCACTGTTTAGGCTCTCCGTGTTCATGTCGTGTTGGAAGAGTGATGCCCTTGTTTGAACGGTGTATGTAAAAGGACAACAAGAAAGTTGAGTGACTGTATAACCCTTCCTTTCTGTCTATAAAGGGGTTAATAAAGAGTTGAAATGAACATGCAAAACCTGTCTGGCACTCTTATTCCCGCTGACATGCTACAATATGCATATATATAGACCTACAACTGTTTATATATAATCTGTCCATACAGATTTACATTCTTCACACATTGCTCATATTTATCATATTAATTACATACATGTAGACGTGTTCCTACAATCTGGTTTGTGTTTGGGCCATGATACTGCACCATGCTAATATTTGATCTTCTAGTAGATGCTAACTGCATTTCATTGCCTTGTAGAGAACAATGACAAAGTTGAATCTGTTTAGTTCTTATATGTGTGTGTGTCAAGCACTTTAATTGCCACTGTGTGTGATGATAAACCATTTGTCTACCTGTCTGTAAAGCTGTCTGTCTGATGGTTGGTTTAAGGAGTGACATCTTCTGTCAGCACTTTGACCAATGACAGATGTCTTAATCCCTAAGAGCAAGATCAGAACATATGAAACTCAAGCATTGTAATTATCATAAGTAATAAGGATATTGTATTGTTATCATCAGCAACAAGTGTATTGTACAGTTTAAAGTGACCCTAAACATCACGGCTGTTTTACAAGAATGCACATAATAGGAGGGGTAATGGAACTGCATTTGTCTGTTTATGTGGAAAATGATTGATTTATGTGATATGTATGACAAAAGATTGCTGGCAAACACAATCCACAAAATAATATTTGCAATCAGTATTTACTAAATGTTTGTCTTTCCACATGCCTCTTTGTATTATGATATAATGCATATTCATCATCACTGTCACTGTGTCAGTGTGTTCTGTGAATCGCTTTGCAGGACTGCAGGTCATGCCTGCTAAATTGGCATGTGTATTACAGCACTGATTTGTAACAATAACATCTGACATTTTAAATGCAACACATACCATGAGTGAAATAATTCAGGTTCTGATCAATTCTATTAATCTTATCAGGGTTGATGGAACAAATGCTGGCAGAATCAGGGCTGTACTATCAAAGGTTTTAAGTTCACGTGTGAAAGAGAGCGTACAGACATCCTGCATCATGTCTTGTGTTAACATTCATCTCCATAAATCAAAGTGGAGGCTTCACAACGTAAATGGGATGACAGGAGAGCGGCTGTTCCTCTCTGTTGGTATGGTGACGCTGTTAGGGCTGTTGCTATGAGTGGGGAGCAGGAAAAACGGTGTTATCTCTGAGCTAATAGAAACCCCTGAAGGCTTGACATGAAAAGGTCAGGCCCCATGGGAGAGAGGGAACATGTTTCACCCAGTCCTCTCGAGTGTGGCGGAGTAATCTCACCATGAGCACAGGTGCTCTTTTGTTCTAGGGTTGTGTGTAGCTCAGACCAGATCACAGATTCTGGGATCCATGATTATGAAATAGGACGGCGTGCTGGCCGAGAGCACTACAACATCTGATCTGTGTTTTGTGAGAACATTTACCATCCTTTTGTGATTATGGCTTTGGCCATGGACAGCTAACAGTATTACTAAGGGAGACATGGAAAATGAGAATTGCTGGATTTAAACTCCTCAGATGCATTATTTATGCAATTATTGACAAACACTCATAGTGCATCTGTGTTTTAAGGTTTGACTGGGGCAATATTTTCGTAGCAATGAGATGGATCTCTCACACCCATCCTTTTCAGAATACTGAACTCAGAGTAGTTTAATAAACTGAGGGCGTCGCCATTACTTTAGAATCATGCTCCAAATCGTCCTTCAGATTTAGTGACTAAATATTCATGTGAGAATGAACTCTTCCTCCAATCATATTAAAAAGCAGCTGTCACCCTAGCAGTGTCACAGTGTTTAAAGCATACACTCACACAGACGACTGCGCACATCCTTGCGGGTTGAGATTTGGCAGGAGTTGACCGTTGGCTCATTACAGACACAGAGGCAGAAGGATAATACCTGCCAACCAGCAAACCAAACGTAATTTGCAGTTTTTACATGAGATATGCACCAAATGCTGTTTTTTAATACAATCCAAGCAGCCTTTGAAGGTCTTTGTTGTCCTAGTTTATCAGCAAATGTAAGTGACATCAAAGGACAATTTACATATAGGTTCAATGCATAGTATGGGAAAAAGAGAGATAGAGAGATAGATGAGAGAGAGAGATGAGAGAAGGAGAGAGAGAAAATATGAGAGAGAGAGAGGGAGACAGAGAACATGCTTTTCTTGATACATGAGACAGCAAATTTTCTTCTGCTAGCATGAGGGTTGTAGAAGGGGCATGGAGAGAAGAGGAGTGTGGGTGGGGAGTAGAGGTAGGGTGGGGTGTGGAGTGAGGGTGGGGTGTGGAGTGAGGGTGAGGAGTAGATGGAGTGTGGGGAGTAGATGGAGGGTGGGGTGTGGAGTGAAGGTGGGGAGTAGATGGAGGGTGGGGTGTAAATGGAGGGTGGGGTGTAGAGTGAGAGTGTGGTGTAGAGTGAGGGTGAGGTGTAGAGTGAGGGTGGGGTGTGGAGTGAGGGTGTGGTGTAGAGTGAGGGGGGGTGTAGATGGAGGGTGGGGTGTAAATGGAGGGTGGGGTGTAGAGTGAGAGTGTGGTGTAGAGTGAGGGTGGGGTGTGGAGTGAGGGTAGGGTGTAGATGGAGTGTGGGGAGTAGATGGAGGATGGGGTGTAGATGGAGTGTGGGGAGTAGATGGAGGGTGGGGTGTGGAGTGAGGGTGGGGTGTAGATGGAGTGTGGGGTGTAGAGTGAGGATGGGGTGTAGAGTGAGGGTGGGGTGTAGATGGAGGGATGGGTGTAAATGGAGGGTGAGGTGTAGAGTGAGGGTGGGGTGTGGATGGAGGGTGGGGTGTGGAGTGAGGGTGGGGTGTAGAGTGAGAGTGCGGTGTAAATCAAGTGTGGGGTGTAGAGTGAGGGTGTGGTGTAGAGTGAGGTTGGGGTGTAGATGGAGGGTGGGGTGTAAATGGAGCGTGGGGTGTAGAGTGAGGGTGGGGTGTGGAGTGAGGGTGGGGTGTAGATGGAGTGTGGGGAGTAGATGGAGGGTGGGGTGTAGATGGAGTGTGGGGAGTAGATGGAGGGTGGGGTGTAAATGAAGTGTGTGGTGTAGAGTGAGGGTGTGGTGTAGAGTGAGAGTGGGGTGTAAATGAAGTGTGGGGTGTAGAGTGAGGGTGTGGTATAGAGTGAGAGTGGGGTGTAAATGAAGTGTGTGGTGTAGAGTGAGGGTGTGGTGTAGAGTGAGAGTGGGGTGTAAATGAAGTGTGGGGTGTAGAGTGAGGATGTGGTGTAGAGTGAGAGTGGGGTGTAAATGAAGTGTGTGGTGTAGAGTGAGAGTGGGGTGTAAATGAAGTGTGGGGTGTAGAGTGAGGGTGTGGTATAGAGTGAGAGTGGGGTGTAAATGAAGTGTGGGGTGTAAATGAAGTGTGGGGTGTAGAGTGAGGGTGGGGTGTAGAGTGAGTGTGGGGTGTAGAGTGAGGGTGGGGTGTAAATGAAGTGTGGGGTGTAAATGAAGTGTGGGGTGTAGAGTGAGGGTGGGGTGTAGAGTGAGGGTGGGGTGTAAATGAAGTGTGGGGTGTAAATGAAGTGTGGGGTGTAGAGTGAGGGTGGGGTGTAGAGTGAGGGTGGGGTGTAGATGGAGGGTGGGTGTAAACGGAGGAAGGCGTATGCTGATGTGAAAAACAGCATCATGAATGCATCACTGAGGACAAATTCACTGCATTCTTCAGCAGCTGCTCCTGCCTAGAAGACTGACATACATTTTGCATTCTGTGGCATTCAGTCCATTACGTTGGCTTTATAACAGCAACCACAATAATACATTTTCTTGACCGTACCTTGATTTTAGTTAACCCAAACCCTGACCTTGGTTGTACCAGGGTTACCCCTAATGCTGACCCTGACTATACCAGGGTTAACCCTAACCCTGACCAAACTAGGGTTAACCCTGACCCTGACTATACCAGGGTTAACCCTAACCCTGACCAAACTAGGGTTAACCCTGACCTTGACTATACCAGCAGTCTTGCAAAAAAGCAAAAATATAAAAAAAAGGAATATGTATTATGTGCAGGCTAGATTACAAGCTATTATTTACTATTATTCTAGTTATTATTTACTAGTGAAAGTTTTAAGATAGGTTAATTATTTGTGATCAATATTGAGATTAGTCATAGCTAAACATGTTTATTTTATATCTCTTGTTGCAATATATAGGTGCATATTTAATAGTGCAAAGCAGTTTGATGTGTGATGTGAGTAATTACGTTAATTGGGTACTGTTGTTTTAGACCATGTTTGTTTTGTCTGACCTTGGTTTATGTGATGATTGGTGAAATTGTGTGACACGATGTCTATTTTAACTTCATGTTGTGATCTTGTGAATGCAACATGGAAAATAAAAATTAGATATCTATATCAATCAATCAATCAATCAAATTTTATTTATATAGCGCTTTTTACAACAGTTGTTGTCACAAAGCAGCTTTACAAGTGCCGAGTCCTAGCCCCCAGTGAGCAAGCCAAGGGCGACAGTGGCAAGGAAAAACTCCCTAGGAACCAAGACTCAGGGGGGGAACCCATCCTCCTCTGGCCGACAACGGTCACCATGACAACAACAACAACAACAATTTAGACAGAAAGATATAAAGAAAAGGAAAAGATATCTATATCTATATCAAGAGCATCTAAAGGAGATTGGAACATTTTAACACTAAAGTTTTGTCAATGAGTTGGTTATTGCTACATACCATGCTATTTTTAATCATGCATATCAATTATTTTTGCACATTACACATAATCCTCATTCTAAAAAATTCTAAGATTCCTCCAGTTCACATAGTCAAAGTTTCCCATCTTGTGTGTTCAATCCTTTGAGTAAAATAAGGTGTTGGATGTAACTGATTTTGCTTCCTATCAAGGGCTGAGGCAAAAGTGTCAGACCACAGCCGGATGGCCCATGACAGCGTGCACTGTACAGCCAAGCACACATATCAAAATCAATAGTGCATCGAAACAAGCAGTGTTTTTAAAACCTAAAAATAAAATGCAATTTACAACTGCAAAAGCATTGGACTGTAAATCCTTTAACCCTAAGCTTTTTACAGCAACCTGTCTATGACTACACCTGCACTGCTTTCAGAACTGAAAGTCCATCTTGTTTTCATCTCTAGGCTTAATGTGTTCAATCTGATCACTGACCAAGAAGGAGCAAATAGATCATCAAAACCTGATGCCATACTTTAATATTTGGAAAACAGCATCAGTAGTCCAGAGTGTCTAGCATCATGCTTTAAATTCAGTTATTATTCATCTTATAAAACCACCAGGCCAGGAATCTTACTAATTACAGTAAAATGTTTTTTTTAGGAGTGAACAATCAATAGTTTTTGTCTAATACTCTTAATACAATTATGGTTCTCGCTGATTAGCATGGACTCTATGGAGCACTCACTGTATCAGGGCTCCTATCACCATTCCTTAAAACCTCTGCTGTTAGAAAAAAACACATTCCAGAGAAACAGCTCACAATTTTCCCTCACACAAACGGCTTTGTTGCAAGACATTGCAGTTGGCTGTGTTGCCTTGGAGCAGTACTGACTGCATAAGATTTCACTTGAAATGACCAACCCCCCTACATCTTCCCTCTGGGTCCATTCCAGGCATCCTTTGCCCCTGGAACAGGAGGTAATGTCCAGACTGCAGCTTTGCCCTCTCAACAGACAACAGACACTGTCAATGCCCCTGCTGAATGTATCCTGCACTATAAATGTATGTATCTTTCGACAGGCTTGTCTGTTGAAGAGGATTTAGTTTACAGTTTACGGTCAACTTGACTGACAGAGGTATATTTGTGTTGTGCTTTGTCCTAATAACTTGGTTGAGTACTTTATGAAGGCACTGAGAGGACTTCTGCCTCGTTGTCTCAGATGGATAGTGGATGTGTGCAGTCCCTCATCAGTCTATTAGATTGTGTGCGGGAACAGAAGGCCACACCAAAAACAGACCAAATATAAGACACATTAATCTTCTGAGCACACAATAGCAATACACTGTAGACAGGAGGGTCGGTCGTTTTGTTGTTTCAAACCTGGACACTAGAAACAGCAGAAAGTGAAAGTCGAGTACCTGAAGCTACACAGCAGTTCCACAGCGTTCCAAAGAGCTAAAAGGAGACACCTGCATTTGGAGAGCGGACACGTGTTCATCGATTCACCCTTGCCAATAATTTGGAAGATTGTGTGAACAAGTGAGTGCAAACTAATTGCATAGCATATGCAGAAGATTGCACCATTCAATGAATTGTATCACGCCACCGTCATAGTCAATGGTGTGTTCAAGCTCCAAGGGGGGTTTGCATGACTCCAGTTTGATGGCCTGCATTCTGAATGAGGATGTTGAGGAGAAACTCCTCAAGTGAAAGTGTTATTTCTCAGAGAGGGCAGCTAACAGAGCAGGCCATCCTCACTAATTTAAAAATAAAAAAAAGATATAATTAAAAGAAGAGGTAAACATTAAATAATTTAAGGAACTTAAAATTGTTATTACAAGTAAGAAAGTTATATAAAAAAGACACATTGGAAGAATAAGCAGTGCTTAAATTTGGACACTAATGTGAGAATGAGTGTATAGGGACCATGTGGAATTTCATTTCTGTTCATTAAGAAAATAAAAGTACAGCTGTAATTGAAAACCAAGGTGGAGAGTTAAGAGTATGAAAGAAAAAACATGCTTGATGGCGTACACTAAAGCGCATTCCAAATCCCTCAGAGGATACAATCTTCTCTCAATCACTGAGAGGATATTATTCTTTGCATAATTACAAATATCTGTAGCAAAACAGTCATCTCTCAATCCTTGAGAGGATATCGGACTTTATTCAATCCCGAGACACTCCTGTTAACACAATCTTCTCTCAATCCATGAGTAGATAACAGTCTTCTCTCAGTCCATGAGAGGATAAGTGTTCTCATACTCGCAAAGAACTATAAACAGCTACAGCAACATTATCATCTCTCAGTCCCTGAGCGCCTTCTTCCAAACCCTGAGAGGATATCGGTCTTTACACAGTCCAGTGCAGCTTAATTAGAAGCTTTCAGGGGAAAATAAAGTTTTCATTTTTATTGTGAAAGTGTTTAAATGGTTAAAGTTTAGGTGATGTTCAAATACAACATCTGGGGTTTTGATATAGTGTTGGCTCTCCAGATTTACTGCATCAGTTTGATCATGACCATTCCTGTTTTGCCATCACTGAGTTGCAGGAAAGTATAACTTATCCAAGACTTGATCAATGAAACCTCGGGGGTCAGTAGCTAGGGACAAATTCAACGTCTGCATCCTGGTGAAATGAGATATATTTATTGATGTTTGTAGCCAAATAGAGATTAAAGTGTTTTACTTGCGTCCTGGGGGATCCCACAGGCTAGTGGATGGAGTTTAGAGATACTTTCAGCAAGTGTGACATTGCACTCAAGATTGGTTAGATATGACTGAAACTAGTTCAAAGGAATACCACTTATGCCAATCCAATCACTCATGTGATTTAGCAGGATATAATGGTCTACTGTGTCAAGTGAAGCACTGAGATCAAGAAGAACTAATATAGACAAGTTACTGGCATCACACTCAGGATGTTTGGTTAGTGCAGTTTCAGTGCCGTGATGAACTCTAAAGCCAGACTAAAAGGTCAAGTTTAGTTCATCATGTAGCATGGAGCAGTAGTGAGACAGAGGCAAATGCCTCCACTGAGAGGAATGGAATTTATTATCAGGGTCATTTAGATGAGATGAGAAATACACGACCAAAAAACGTAAATAAAACTGAAGAAGATAAATGGAGAGTATAGCAGAAAAACAAGGAACACAGACTAGAATAAAACAATGCTAAGGCGACCAATAGAGGCTTGGACCAACATGAACGTAGAACACAGGGTTTAAATACATGATTTACATGATCTAATGAATTACTTAATTAGGGAACTAAAGACTAAACACGAACAGATAGAACAAAACCAGAAACAAGACTACAGTCCCTGACATAAGTTCTGTTGCTTATCCATGTTGTGGAAACAAGAGCTTATAACCTGACTTTAAATTCATCGATTGGTTTTAGAAATGACTCATATGAAAGCTGAAACCCTCTCAAATGAGATTTAATTTACGAAAATAAATTTGCTTTACTGCAGAAATATTGATCATTTAATGAACACAGAAAGGTCAGATTTTGGCAAGACAAAAAGTTGTCGACCACAGAAATTAAGGTAAAAATCAAACAAATAATTCACTTCATATACAAATATATGCTTCATAACACTGGTGAATGACGTTGTGGTGCTATTAGAGCCATATTTAATATTTTGTGTGACTTCCACGAGCTTGAAGGACCGCATCAGGAAGTCATCAGGAATAGCAAAGAATGCAGTCTTACATGCCTCCCAGAGTTCATCAAAATTCTTTGGTTTTGTCTTCCAAGCTTCCTCTTTCATCCTACCCCAAACACGCTCAATGATGTTCATGTCTGGTGACTGGGCTGGCCAGTCCTGGAGCACCTTGATCTTCTTCGCCTTGAGGAACTTTGATGTAGAGATGGATGTATGAGATGGAGCACCATCCTGCCGCAAAATTTGACCCCTTTTATGATTGGGAATGTAAGATGTAGCTAATACTTCTTGATATTTTAGGCTATTGATATTGCCTTCCACCTTGCAAATGTTTCGCACACCCCCATACTGAATGTAACCCCAGACCATGATCTTTCCACCACCAAACTTGACTGTTTTCTTGGTGAATCTTGGATACATACGGGCTCCAGTAGGTCTGCTGCAGTATTTGTGGCGGCTGTGGTGTAATTCAACTGAAGATTCATCTGAGAAATCCACCTTCTGCCACTTTTCCAGCGTCCATCCATTTAGTAGGCTGTGGGCCTTTTGTTTAGTGCTGGCTTCTGGGCACTGATTCGACCATGGAGGCCATTTCAAGACAGAATCCTACAAACTGTTCTGTTCTGACACAGGGACTTGAGGTGACCAGGCTTGGTGGAGCTCTGTGGCAGTGGAAGACGGACTGGCTTTGGATTTTCTAACCAACAAACATTCCTCCCGAGCAGTTGTCTTGTGGGACCTTGTCTGCCGGACCTGGTCTTGTCAAAAACATCTCCAGTCTCTTCAAATCTTTAAAAAATTCTTTGTACTTGATGCTGAGACGCATTAAAGGTGCCAGCCACCTCTGCAGTAGGTTTGGTCTTCAGCATCTTGATGATCAAGGCTTTGGTCGCAGGATGGATTTTTTGGCATGTTGTCAGAGGTCAAGTTGTAGTGCAAGTGAAGGTCTGGGGTGCTGGAGTTCTTTTTATACACACCCACTAATTAACCAATCAATTAGTGAGCACAGGTGAGGCTGTAAACTAGGATTGGGTGCATTATATGACAAGGCGACAAAACATTTGTCTTGCCAAAATCTGACCTTTCTGTGTTCATTAAATGATCAATATTTCTGCAGTAAAGCAAATTTATTTTCGTAAATTAAATCTCATTTGGGAGGGTTTCAGCTTTCATATGAGTCATTTGTAAAACCAATCGATAGATTTAAAGTCAGGTTATAAGCTTTTGTTTCCACAACATGGATAAGCAACAGAACATATGTCAGGGACTGTAGACACAGACAGAAGAAGACCAGACAAGACTAGTCTCAGACAGGAAAAGACCAGACAAGACTAGAATCAGACAGGAACAGACCAGATAAGACTAGACACAGACAGGAAAAGACCAGACAAGACTAGTCTCAGACAGCAAAAGACCAGACAAGACTAGAATCAGACAGCAAAAGACCAGACAAGACTAGAATCAGACAGGAACAGACCAGACAGGACTAGACTGAGACAGGAATAGACCAGACAAGACAAGGAGCAGACATGAATGAGGTGAAAAAAAGATCTTCTAATATCAATGTTTCTAACTTATTTTATTTTTCATTCTATCGTGTAATGGCTTGTTGTGATATTAATGTGCTTTTGTTTCATTGTTAAGTCTTCTGTTCTGTCTCCTTGTTCTGGTTACTGTAAAGTAGTCTTCAGACTGGACAGGTGACTGAAGTAGCCTTCATCTCTCTCAAATAAAATTGCTTAATTGCATGGCCTTTGTTGACCCAGACTTCCACAGACTAATGATTTGTATGCATTTTCTCTGTTGACACTTGACTTGGTGGTCTTGGGGCTGTGTAATCCCAGGTTCGTTCCAGCTGGTGAAGCCAAGGTATGCTCCATTCTGTTAATTAGTAGATATCTCAGCAGTGATATACTGTCCCATTGGTTGGAACGTCTGCGTCCACAATGGGTGGAGTATCCACAATGAGTTTAGCAGCTGAAAAGTCATCCGTTTACTTACACTAGACTTACAACAGTCTACTGATGTATATAATGAGGAAAAACCAAGATGGCTGCCTGCAAATGATGCTGGGTAGCCAAGCTAACCATTTGACTAGAAACACATTCCAACGAAAATAACATTATTACACATACTCTGAGTTGCCACCCTTTGCCAAAACTGTAGAAAAGAGTAATCAGTGAATCATATATAATTAGCGAGAGGCTAAAGGGACTGAGGAGGAATGAGTTCAGCTTGCTTCCTGGTGTAGAGTTCAGTCTCCAGCTGGGTGAACGTGTGGCCAATCACGCTGCTGGAAAGCAGAAGTGTGCTAGACACTTCTAGACGCTGAAGCCACCTGGGGCCGTTTTCTACTTTGATTATTTGTGTTGAGTAATAAACAGGTTTGTAGGTGCTACCTGTGCCTCCAGTGTCCTTCCTCCATCCCTGAACCTGCTGACACTGCCACAGGGGAGGAGCTTGCGTTTTAGGATATGGGTGCAAGTGAGGAGGTCTGCACTCTACAAAACCTGCATGAAGCCCATAATAACCTGCATGAAGCCCATAATAACACTCAGATCTGTAAATGTACACCCAGCTTGCAGTTGTTTGTAGTAAAAAAAAATGGAATGAATATAGAAGTAAAAATGACCACAAACTGTGAAGACTGTAATTATCAAATGTAAAATGTTAAGTTGTGGTTTTACCAGCACTGCTTTCTGGAAGCTTCCCTGCGTAGTGCATGGCACTGTGGCAGTACTGCTGGCATGTGCTGCACTCTGCTCCCTGACACTTCATTACGTATGCGTTACGGACACCAGACCTAGGGACCGACGTGGAACTGATGCATACCACCCACAGGCGGGGTGGGGGGGTGGGGGGGGTGCTGTGGATCTGTGGACTGATAAGGAGACCCCCCCCCCCATTCATCTCACATCATGATTTTAATGATAGGTTATTTATATTTATGTGTTTATTTAATTATAATCAATTTTACTGTCATAGCTACATTATGTGAAAGGAGTGTAATTATGTGAAAGTGTCAAGTTGTAAACAATATGAAACAATTATTTTGTATATATGTATTTATATCCAAGTAAAATCATAAAAAAAACAATAAATGGATCAACTTAGTGCCTAATTTAAGGAAACCTGCATGCTGAAAAATAATGTGGAATTACACAATCATCCCACGGTCCAAATGGAATTCTGTGTGAAAGCAAACCAATGATAATGAGCCCTTCCGTCAAAACAGCCCAGAACCAGTCAGGACAAGTGTGAAAACCATAATGCCAGGGGTGTAGAGCAATCAGGAGGTGGACACAACTGCTGATCACTGTCATTTACACGGTTCACGGGTCACAATGCCAGATACATCAGAGACAGACAAACGACTAACACGCACAACAGGCCGAGACATTTCCAACACAACCAAATCCAAGATAATAAAGACGAGATTAAAACACTCACGACCAGGCTACAGAAACAAAGACCAGGCAAGACAAACTGAAAACCAGGCTATATATACACAGACTAACAAGAAGAATAAACCAGACACATCTGAAAACAATAATGAAGGGCAGAGTTACAAATGAATAGGTGTGACAACTGAAATGACAACACTAAGGACTAACACTATCACAAAAACAAAAACATGACAGACAGGCGGGGGCTTTGGCAGGGCCAGACATGACAAAAACACTGTCCTCTACCCAGTTACCCCAAACTAGTCCGTTTCTGACCACCGGACCCTGTTGACTGTGTATTATTTATACATGATTATGTATATTATGTATGTTTATTGAGTGGTGAAATATTCTTAGTGGTATGTCTAATAGTGGTATGTCTAATGTAGAGTATACTGTACAGAAAAAAAATCTATCAAGCACGATAGTTTAGCAGAAGCACGTTAAACATGTTGATTTTGCTGCTGGGAGGGTCCACGTCAGTTAATCACAGTCCAATGATCAGAAACTCATCTGCAGATGGGTAAGGCCCAGTATGACATGTACATGGCAACAGTATAAATGTGTACACTTGTAGTGAGCTCACTCACAGGGAACCATGATGCACTGATGTCCACCTCATAATACTAACTAAATACTACTACTAATCATACTGTAATAATAAAAAACTCTAACAATTCTGAACTCTTAAGCATAGGCACTTAAGCATTTGAACTTAAGCATAAGTACTAAAGCATTAATAAATTCACAGTCAGTATCATTGTAAGGGTTTTGATGATTGCACCACAAGCCAGGAAACTTTTAAAGTGAGTTAAAAGTAAAATAGCAAATAAAACCATAGATTGGCATTGGTTCATATAAGGTAACAGGTGACTCAGAGAGAGAGAGAGAGAGAGAGAGAGAGAGAGAGAGAGAGAGAGAGAGAGAGAGAGAGAGAGAGAGAGAGAGAGAGAGAGAGAGAGGGTATAAAATAGAATGACAGAGAAACTTAGAGAGAGAGCAGAGATCCTAAGAGAATGACAGTAAAACAGAGTAGGCCTATAGATAGATAGATAGATAGATAGATAGATAGAGATAGAGACAGAGACAGAGAGCACAGAAATAGCAAGCAAAAGTGGGGTTGACTCCTGTGACAGAAATCTTTTGTGTAATTTAGAAGACCAATCTGAAGTACATTTGAAAGTAAAGAGTGTTCATATCAAAGGGCCCAGGTGCTTGAAGCTGTATGTTTGAACGGAGCAGAGAGTTCTGTGGACTTTAGCATTACGCAGGCAACAACCATGGCAACAATGCAAAATAAATTCCTTATGTATATGCAGTAAAATTCACAAGGTTTCCAGAGCAACGGGATGTTTAGATTCCAGGAGGAATAACCACTTTACATTATTTATATATAACTGGCACAAAAGGGTCAATTGTCATCACCCGTTCATCCTCATGCGTTACTGTGGGAGTTGTCTACTGCATCACTTGCAAGAGATGTAATCAGTTTTATCTGAGAAACACAGGAGAAGACCTGCTGTTTGGTTTCTTGAACGCATTCAGAACATCAGGAGTCAGGACTAAGTGTCATTTCCAGTGGCTAGGCATTTTAATACTAATGGACATTATATTAATGACATATCTGTCTGCATTGCCAGCTGTTGCTATGGCAGCAATGAAATTATGAAAAAAAAAGAACTGATCTCCACTCTTGGAACCCCATTATTATGTTATGATTGAAGCATCTGTATTTTCATATAAACTGGTTCCTCCTCCTCATTATTCAGAATTACTTTGCCTGCACAGCAAAATTACCACTGTCCAGTGTATATAGTGGTATATATAGTGTATACCTACTGCCCTGATAAAGAGTTCGGTAGTAAATAGTTTTAAATGCAACTTTCTTGGACTCCTAAGACTTTTGCAGAGTTTTATAATAGTGGCTGGACAGGTCAGTGGGTTCCATCCCTGGCTTTCATACAGGAGGTCGGGATGCGTCCAGTGTGGTCTCTTAGGCAAGGTCCTTTATCCTACCTGCCTACATCACTAACCCCATGTCCTGTGTTATGACCCGGTCTAGGCTCTGGACAGCAATGTAGAGGGTGAATAATCACAGTAGAACACCACCAACTAACTTTCCTTACTGAACACAAATAAAAGAAAATGCAATACCCTTCCTTACTCCCTAAACAAATAAATAGGAGAGAATGGAGCAAATAAAGGGGTGTTGAATGTCCCTATTTCCAGTAACACAATAAACACACAACCACTCTTCCTCTTATACAAACAAACACAATCGGTTCAGGGCTGTAACACAATAAACCCACGCGCCACACTCAACAGCCTGACGTGAGGTTGGAGATCACGGCAAAGCTGGGTACCAGACACAGCAGACTAAAAAGTAAAAACAAAATTAAAATGACAAACAAACAAACAAAAAATGACACACAATCACTGCTGCGATCATCACCGAGGCCAACCAGCTGATACGTATACGACGCAGCAACAGTGATATCTGAGATGCTTTGCTACAAGATAAGCATCATCAACGTGCAGCGTCCACTGGATGGCTAACTCGATGCTTAACTGGTCCAAATATCAGCCAATTACTTGCCTCTGCTTTAGGCTATATAACAAACTGGACTCTTAAAGCCTTCATCAAGAACTCAGTGGGACTGAGGAAACAAAGCTAGAGTCCAAGTTCATGCCAAATGCACTAGTTGCCATCGAATGCAGGGTTTACCAAGATGGATGCCCTGTCCCCACTGCTGTTCTGCATGCATCCAACACCCTCTGTGAAATCATCTTCAAGAGTAGCTATGGATACTGGCCACAGAATGGAGTAACCATCAGCTTCCTCTTCCGCATGGAAGGCATCAAGCCAGACGTGAATGAAACATTGACTCACTAATCATTTTCATGAGAATATACAGCAATGACGTTGTTATGTGATTCAGACTGTGTTAATGTGCTTGGATGGTTACAAAGAGAGTGAAAGTCAGGACTGAGATGATCCTACCACCAGAAGCTACAGCAGATGTTGAGGGCACCTCACATGCAAATGGGAATCATGAAGCGGCCACGAGGAATCAAGAGGAATTGATTATCTCAATTTCTCTTCTCATCTTCAGCCTTCTCTCTTGTTGTTTGTTTCAAACTTTCTTGCCCAGATGACATTCATTCTCTCTATAATGGCTCTATTTCTCATATATCTGAAAGGTGACACCTTCACTCCCAATATAATACTAGCCTGTTTCCCTCAAGCCGTTCTTCCTCATGCTTTACCAGAGCTGTGTGCAATAGAAACCACAGGTCAGCGTCTTGAGTGCCTTTATAAGAAAACTGGCATAAATGCCCACAGTACATTTTCCAGCTATTAACTCACAATTTCTTCAGTGTCCATTGATGGTCCCTGTTATTAATGTTGAACAATAGGACATTTTTCTTAAATCAAAAAAAGAGAAAGGCAGAATTCATCAGCATTTCCCCTCTGCTCTCCGAACACCTTTCGGAGTTAATTGCTAAATTCAGTCCTCAATCCTACATCCCTAGTCCTGCGTCCCCAGCCCTACTCTTACTCCCCTCCTTAAGAAGTGTTATGTCTGTTCCCATCTCTCACATTATTAATGTAACTCTTGCTTCAGGATCTGTTCCGACAGCCCTCAAATTCTCAGCCATAACTCCCATAAAAAAAAGGGTTAGATGCAGCACTCCTTGATAATTACTGGCTTATTCCCAATCTCTCCTTTCTAGCCAAATGGTTAATAAAAGGTTGTAGCCTCTCGACTACAGCCTTCCTTAACTACTCAGGACCTTCTTCAACCTTTCCAATCTTGTTCCAGAACCATGCACTGAGACGGCTTTGTTGAGCGTCCGCAATGATCTCCTCCTCTCTACTGACTCTGGCACTCTCAGTGTTCCTCTCCTTCTGGATTTAAGTGCTACATTTGAAACAATTAACCATGACATACTCATCACCCATCTCTCACCCACCTCTCAGCCATTACCAATACTGCACTTGCCTGGTTCACTGTTATATTTTAATAGATCACACTTTGTTGCCCCCTGGTGAAGATAAATCTTGCATTGATACCATTACTCAAGGAATGCCCCAGGCGTCAGACATTGGCCCTCCCCTTTTTATTATATATATGTTACCCCTTGGTCAGATTATGCACAGCCATGGTCTTCACTGTGATACTGATAATCCTCGATCTATATAAACACTTAACCACTTATATAAACACCACTACTCTACCACTGCACTCCTCTACTGTTCTGCAGTCAAGATTAGGAACAGTGGATGAGCATACGTTTCCTAAAATTTAATCCTGATGAAAACTGGGCCTATATTCATAATTTCTGCTCCTGCTTTCATCTCATATCCTCCTCCTCTTCATTGACATCCCAAGCAAAACCATCCGCTTAATTCACTATTTCCAAAATTTAGCTGCCAGAATTTTCTTACATGTTAGATAAAAGGCCCACATTACTCCAGATCTAAATGAGAAATTCTAGTTGTCCCCCCACACTAATGTCATGATCGCCTCCACCTTAGCATTGCCGTTCCTACAGCAACACTTCCTCGTGGTTTTGTTTTGGCTTTCCTAGTGTCCTGTGTGTTCGCCTTCTTTCCATGTCGCCCTTGTTAGGAATCAGCAGCTTGTGTCACCTGTGTCACCTTGTGTCACCTGTGTCACCTTGTGTCACCTGTGTCACCTTGTGTCACCTGTGTCACCTTGTGTCACCTGGGTCACCTGGGTCTCGTTGAATTTTTTGTCTCTTATGTGTTTTTAAACATAAATACACCTTCTAGTTAAGCATCAACTAGAAGAGTTGTACTCTTGATTTTCGGTTATTGTTCGCATCACAGTATGTCCATGTTCCTCGTTTCATTATCAAAGCAGTGTCTTTGTGTTACGTTGTGGTGCTCGTAGTTGTTAGTAGGTTTCGATTTGATCTGTGCTATATTCTTGTTTCATTTATGTGTTCCATTCTGTTTCTCGTAATGTTTGTTAATCTGCACTTGCAACTAGTTTCGCTATCTCTGAGCTCACACGTTACACTAAGGTCCTCTGGTTTCTGTCCATTCCTAAATTCAGATTGGTCTCAGCAGGGGGGCAAAGCTAAACTTAAACTAAACTCAAACCAAACTTAAAACATACATTTTTCTCAACATTTTCATTAGTTTTTTTTCCGTCTTGATGTTGTAAAGCAATCATGAGTATGAGAAATGCATTACATCAATTAAACGGTATAATAATAATATAATGAATTATAATTATAATATATTCTAATAATTATAATTCTGGGTCATTGATAGGTGATAATGTCATGAATAAAAGTTTCAGTAAGTGACTACTGATGTGGAAAAAAAACATATCTTCCAGATGTCTAAGCTTGTCCTACTAGCTACAGAACCAGGACACCAGGAAGACGTCCACTTAGTAGAATGTGTATCTGTGTTATATTTATATTTACTATATTTTGTCTGTGTAAAAGAAGCAATCAGTCAAACATTTCAACAGATGTATGCAAAATGAAAACTGTCAGAGAGCAGAAAACAGCAAGAGAAACAGCTGTCCCCCAAGCTGTCCCCCACGCTGTCCCCTCACGCTGTCCCTCACGCTGTCCACCATGCTGTCCACCATGCTGTCCCTCATGCTGTCCACCACGCTGTCCCTCATGTTGTCCACCACGCTGCACCTGTGGTCTTCACAGGTGCTCAATGGGCTTGAAATTAAAATGTTTGTATCTTCAAGAGATTAAGAAATGGACAGGAAGCATCAATGGGTATCAGTCCTAATTTTTGCAAATCATAGTGCTTGTCTAAAATAAGATTATCCCACAAGGGGAAATTTACATTGTTACAGGACAATTAATTAATTAATTAATTCATTCATTCATTCATTACAGCTGCAAATAAGACAAGACAAAGGTTCATGTATACAACAGAAAAAAAGTTTACAATAGAAATACACTAGTTACAATTCATATCCGCAAATCATAGTCCTAGTCTCTAGTCACAAGTCATAATCCTAGTGACACGACATGGTGTTGTTTTGACAGGGGTGCTAAGTGCCAAAGCCATTTGGAGTGGAGTGCAGGACAGGCAGCAGAGGGACATTAGCACCAAACATACTGTACCTGAGCTCACTCACGAGCAGCACTCCACATTTAAGATGATCTTCATCAAACACCACTGCTTGCTAGCCAGATCATTATGCCTGTCCTCTCAGTTTCCTGTGTGCAACCCCAAATGAAACCCAGCAAAAAAGGGGTTTGGTCTCAGCTTTCCGTGCCACTGTGGAGCTTCTCCTGAAGTGTCTCTCTGCTGGGTGGGATCCGGCGGAATTGGAGCAGACAGACCTGGAGACACCCCCCCCCCTCAAAGATGCAACACTAACTGTTCGTCAGATGTCTTTCAGTCTCCTTACAGGCCAATAATGTATAGAGAAGCATCAGCAGAGTGCAGACATGTTTGTGGAAATCTGGGCAGTGCTTGTCCTGGGGGTTTACTCTAACTGCACATCTTCCTGATGGCTGGGTACGTGTTAGAGGACATGTTTTTGTCATTAGAGCACATTCCATGACTGCTAATTCATATTGACAAATTGAAGGGTACTAATTACTGTACAACTGTGCGATCTAAGGTTGCCTAACAGAACAATATTTGTATGGGTTTGTGTTTGCAGACACATTTTTTCCACTTTTCTTTTCTTCAAGCGTCCTTGGGTTTGTGAAAGGTGCTTTATACACCAACCTATTATTATTATTATTTGTGTGTGTGTGGGTGTGTGTATTCAAGGTAATATCTTTGTGTGTTGAATTTAAAATAACACTGTTTTAGTTCAGGACCAACTTTTCAAGTTTTCTTTTCTATTATTGAACGGATGGCGTGCAAAGTCACTTGGATTCACTAGGACTCTCTGGTCACTTGGGTTCACTAGGACTCTCTGGTCACTTGGATTCACTAGGACTCTCTGGTCACTTGGGTTCACTAGGACTCTCTGGTGAGGCTGCTTTGGCCACATCTCTGACCTTGTGTTTGTGTCTTTTGTAATGTGTTTTTTGTGTAATGTGCTTTGTGCTGTTCTTTGTGCTGTTCCTTGTACTGTTCCCTGTGCTGTCCTATGTGCTGTTCCTTGTGATGTTCTTTGTAATGTTCTTTATACTGCCCTTTGTGCTGTTCTTTGTGCTGTTCCCTGTGGTGTCCTGTGTGCTGTTCTTTGTAATGTTCTTTATACTGCCCTTTGTGCTGTTCTTTGTGCTGTTCCCTGGGGTGTCCTGTGTGGTGTTCCTTGTGATGTTCTTTGTAATGTTCTTTATACTGCCCTTTGTAATGTTCTTTATACTGCCCTTTGTGCTGTTCTTTATACTGCCCTTTGTGCTGTTCTCTTTTGTGTGTTCCTCTTTGTCCTTTGTCCTGTATATCCGTCTGGCAAGAACTTCACATCTGCTCACTGTTTTGTCCACAGCATGAAGGATGTGATGCCTATTTATATGCGTCTCATGGCCAGCCTGTAGAACATCCAGATTAACAAGGCACATGTTGTCTAGATTAATGAAGCTCATTTGAAAGGATCCAGACATCCCAGAGACTGACACTCTATTTTAGGTTATAGAGTGAATAATCCATCAGATGAGGGAAGGAGGGGCTTGCTGTTCTCCACATTTTGCTCTCATTATCTTTACTTTACAATAAAGTGAGTTTTTAATGGAAATTTTCTAGGCAAACTTTAAACCTGTCCCATAAACTGATTACAGAATGCAAACAAAATGTGTGCATTTGGGAATGAGTGGTGATGGAGTAAGTGAGTAGTAAGAAATTGAATGAGTGGTTAAGGGAGTGAGTCAGTGAGAGAATAAGGGAGTGAGTAAAAGTAAGGGAACGAGTAAGAGTAAGGGAGTGAGTGGGTGAATGAATGAGGGAGTGAATGAGTAAGGGAGTGAGTGGGTGAATGAATGAGGGAGTGAATGAGTAAGGGAGTGAGTGAGAAAGGTAAGTGAGTGAGTGAGAAAGGGTGAGTAAGTGAGTGAATGAGTGAAAAAGGGGAGTAAGTGAGTGAATGAGTGAGTGAGAAAGGGTGTGAGTGAGTGAGAAAGGGGAGTAAGTGAGTGAGAAAGGGAAGTAAGTGAGTGAGTGAGTGAGAGGGGAGTGAGTGAGAAAAGGAAGTGAGTAAGTGAGTGAGAAAGGGAAGTAAGTGAGTGAGTGAGTGAGTGAGTGAGTGAGAAAGGGGAGTAAGTAAGTGAGTGAAAAAGGGGAGTAAGTGAGTAAGTGAGTGAGAAAGGAGAGTGAGTGAGTGAGTGAGTGAGTGAGAAAGGGGAGTGAGTGAGTGAGACAGGGGAGTACGTGAGTGAGTGAGTGAGTGAGTGAGTGAGAAAGGGGAGTGAGTGAGTGAGAAAGGGGAGTAAGTGAGTGAGTGAGAGAGTGAATAAGGCAGTGGTAACTTCTGATTTCACATCAAAATGGCCAATATGGTAATTTAAGTCTATGTCAAAATGTTTATTGTTTATCTTGTACTTTTCTAGGTTCATATCTAAACACACGGAGGAGAAACAGCAGGGAGCCACATTTTAACAGCTTTTACTGTCCATGGCTGAGACATCACCTCAGCATATGTGTAGAGTTGGAAAGGTTTCCAAAAGCGAGTGTTTACCATTGATTAGAGAGGCAATTCTTACTAGTTAAAATGATGGGTGGTGATATTCAATAAGTATTCTGAGCTGCATGTCAGGAACTGGTACATTTCACCTCACATTTGAGCTCCTGCACCCCGTGACCGGATACGCTGCAGAATAACACCTGTGTGATGCATGGCCCTTATAATGCACTCGTTCCTGAGTGTCCTTGATATGAAACATCTCCAAGTGAAAGCATACTCAGTGTTAAAGATCCACTGACCAGTTTCTATTTCCTCATGCCACCAGAGACCCACCCCATTCCACAACTACATCACCAACTGTGAGAATGCAAAATTGCCCCAGCAACCTACGTAATGTTTCACACGGTGGGATCTTCTCCAGGCGTCCGGCAGGCTGGTAGTCTCGGGAAGAGAGAGGCTGTTGGCGGCTGTCGGAGGCAAGGGCGCGGCTTGGTGCCAGCGTGCCGTGATTCATGTTCACGGGTCCCTCGCTGAGATCGACAGATGGATGAGAGGTATCAGAGGGGGAGAAAACGAGGTCAAAAACAAACGCTCTGGGAAACCGAGGAGAGGGCAGCATATCAGAGAGGCAAACAACCTCAATAAAACATCAATCCCCTATCACACACCAGCAGTTTGCTTGGAAGGGAGATATAGTTAAAAGGCTTTTTTTTATTAAAAACAAAGGGAGAGAGGGTGTAGAAGCAAACAGTACTGAACAGTAGTACGTCTTGGTAAACAGTAGCTTGTTAACATTGAAATTGTTGACACTCCAAAGATGCATAGAAGGATTAGAGTTAGAAGGATCACGTTAAAAAACGAACAAAAAACAAACGGTGTTTTGCAACATCTGCAGTACAGCAGAGGCCATTAGTGAATCACAGCAGCCTTTATCTTGCCTGTTTGTGAATCAGACCAGCCTTTATCAAGCTTGTTAGGAAATCATACTAGCCTTCATCTAGTTCATTAGTGAATCAGAAAAGCCATAATCCAGCTAATTAGTGTATTGGAGCAGCCTTTATCTAGCCCATTAGCCAATCTGACGTCTTTATCCAGTTCATTAGTCATTCAGACAAGCCTTTATTTCACCTGTTAATCTAGCCTTAATCTAGCCTGTTAGTGAATCAGACCAGCCTTTATCCAGCTTATTAGTGAATCAGCGAAGCCTTTATTTATCCCATTAGTGTGTCAGACCAGCCTTTAACCAGCTCATCTAGCCTTAATCTAGCCTGAAACTAAATCAGACCAGCCTTTATCCTCCTCATCTAGCCTTAATCTAGCCCGATACTAAATCAGACCAGCCTTTATCCAGCTCACGTAGCCTGGATCTAGCCTGTTAGTGAGTCAGACCAGCCATTATCCAACTCATTAGTGAATCAGGCCAGCCTTTATCTAGCCTGTAAGTGAATCAGACCAGCCTTTATCTAGACTGTTAGTTAATCAGACCAGATGTTATCCAGCTCATTAGTGAATCAGACCAGCTGTTATGCTGCTCATTAGAAAATCACACCAGCCATTATCCAGCTCATTAGTGAATCAGACCAGCCTTTATCTATCCTGTTAGTGAATCAGACCAGCCGTTATCCAGCTCATTACTGAATCAGACCAGCCGTTATCCAGCTCATTACTGGATCAGACCAGCCGTTATGCAGCTCATTAGTGAATCACACCAGTCTTCAGTTTGACCAGAGTGCAGTTGTAGTTGAGCAGGTATGTCAAACTCAGGTCCTGAATTATCATTATTATGCACTTTATTCAGCTGGTGATCTGAGTATATGTTTTTTAATGTCTAAAGATGAACCTACATTACCAATATTTTTCGACTGATTCTAGCTTGATTTGCCCTTTGCACGTTTTCCTAATCTGAAGCAATTTTCCAGATTGGGAGCTCAACTGGAAAAGATTGACAGAATGTATGATCTGGCAGTGTGAGAGGAGAAACAACTCAATATTTTGCCCTCCAGTGACTCAGTCTTTAGCCATCCAGTTCAGCCCACAATTGACCAGAACCCCTCTGGGATTTTTTTAAATTGTTTGATTAACTGTTGAGTGACACAGGCAATAGCCAATGAGAGAGCTATAAGAATAAAATTAAAATGGCACAGAGATGTAGCAGCACATGGCACGCTGCCCAGAGGGGGAGGAGGCTCTGTTCAAACACTGGCCAGCACACAAGTGTGTTTACATCTCCCCTAAAAATAAATTAGTCTGCATTTTTCTGATTACGTGTACTGTCTATGCATGTAAATGCACAAACAAAACCCCTGATATTCAACATGTCCACCTCCAGGTTTCTTTATCCATCGTCTCTATATTTGTGGTTCGGAGGATATTAGCCTATTATGTGTGGTACCCCTTCTGTGCCTCAAAGAATGACAAGACATTCTCACAAAAAAACAGACCTGTTGTCTGTTTGGATTTTAAAAGTCATGCTGTATATGCCTAACACTCACATGCACGCAGGCACGCACGCATACACACACAAACACACAAACACAAACACACACACACACACACACACACACACACACACACACACACACACACACACACACACACACAGACACAGACACAGACACACACACAGACACACACACACACACACACACACACACACACACACACACACACACACACACACACACAGACAGTGCTTTGATCCTTTGGGTCCTGTAAACTCATTTAGGTTTTTCATTTACTGTTAAAATTTGAACTGGTGTATAAAGGTATATCCTTCTCTCTCTCTCTCTCTCTCTCTCTCTCTCTCTCTCTCTCTCTCTCTCTCTCACTCATATAAAATAAGTTATCAGTTAAGCAGTATATTTCAGTGTAGATCCTATATCTCCTCTCACACTTGACTAGGTTTGTGAGCTCTATCGCTTTAGTCATTTCTGACAGAGCTTTGACTTTCCTTGCTAGAGTGAGTCTGCTGATGTCCTGATATATGGGATATATATATATGATGAATGGCAGTTTGACTCCTGTGATCGCCTCCTTCTCCCAGTTTACCATCTCCAGCGGATGGTTTTGCCCCTTGGGCCTGTGGGGTGCCTGTGGACGGCCTTACTATACCCCTAACTATGCAGGGGATATAACTCTAACCCTAACCCTGTAGGAGACCTAACTCTAACCCTAACCCTGTAGGAGACCTAACTGTAACCCTAAACCTGTAGGAGACCTAACTCTAACCCTAACCCTGTAGGAGACCTAACTCTAACCCTAACTCTGTGAGGCTCTAGGGTGCCTGACAAGGAGCTTCCTGCCTTGAAGACCATGGCTAGGGGACTGGATGGGAGAGATCTGAAACACGTCACCTGAGATCAGGAGACAAGGTGTGGACATTTAAGCTGGCAATCGCAAATCATGTTTGGTTTATGGAATGTGTGGCCACAACAATGATTTACTTCCATTTTAGATTAAGTAATGATGTATGTTTTTCCTCCTGCATGATTAAAAGAAAACACGTTCACACAAACTCCAAGTGCCTGTTACTGTGTTCAGGCCAAAGTCAAATAAGCTTGTGGATCTGATCACAGTGTTCTGTTTTATTGCAGACAGCTTGCAGATAGCTCTGATGGCAGAGTCACTACACATTAAAACATGAGAATGCATAAAAACTGTGAGAATGCATACTCATTACTCATTACCAGAAGAGTAGAAACAAATTACAGTGACTTATGAAAGGCAATATATTAAACTGTAATTATTAACAATGGTGGTCATTATGCATCAGCATGTTAATATGGTGGTGCATTTAATGAGCTGAGACAGAAAGTGCAAAATAGCAGTAAAAAACAAGAAGAGAAAAGATGAGGGTAATCAGGAAGTGATTACAGTTTGTCACTTAATCAAATGTCTCCCAGGGATGTCACAGTGTCATAATTAAAGTGGCACACATGCACAGGAGGGGGTGGAGGGGATGGAGAGAAAGGTGTTGGGGGGATAGAAAAAGAGGGGGAGGGACAGAGAGAGAGGGACAGAGAGAGATACAGAGAGAGAGAGAGACAGAGTGGGAGAGAGAGAGACACACACAGAGGGAGAGACGGAGAGAGAGACAGAGAGACACACACAGAGATGGAGAGACACACAGAGAGATAGACACACAGAGATGGAGAGACACAGAGAGAGACAGAGAGAGAGAGGGAGGGGAAGACAGAGAAAGACAGGGAGGGGCAGAAAACGGATGGGTCAGAGAGAAAGAAAGAGAGAGAGAGAGGGATGGAAGTATAGAGAGAGGGGGAGGGACAGAGAAAGAGAGAGAGGGACAGAGAGAGGGGGGAAGAGAGAGAGGGAGGGACAGAAAATATTCATTATTGATGTCAAGAGATTAAAAAAGATTAAATTCTGTTTATTGCATCATGCAAAACATGGCCAAAGAATACACATAGTGTTTGGGTCTATGTTTAAAACTACATAATGAATATTATAACAAAATGTTACAATTCTGTTAGAAAAGCAAAATGGATACTATTTATGTCATTTTTATGCATTGCAGTCATTTTTCAATAAAAGGTATCATGCCTGTACGCTAAAGGGACACTGTTAGTCTCCATGTTTCTCTTTCCACTTGTGAATCTCTGAGTACTATTACACCTCATCACTACATGAGTGTAACACCTCACCACTTCCTTTGTGTAATATGCAACTCTACACTGTCATTCTGCAGCGATATGAACAAATCAACTTTACTGCCTTTAACTCTAGATGACACTTAAATGGAAGGAACACATCTGACATATCAATTTTTAGGGTATTAGGGGTAGGAGACATCAAACATATTAATCTTAGGTTAAACCATTTGACATGTTAACCCTACACTACACTTTTAGGGGTTTAGGAAGCATCTAACATATAGGAGGCACTTTTAAGGGAAGAGGCATCTGATATATTACTGTAACCCTAGGCAATACTTTTAGGGGGTTAGAATTAGGAAAAGGGTCAGGCACCAAAACTGGTTCTAATTTGGAACCTGTAAAAAATTCTAATTCCATTTATCAGTTCCTACCGACCATAATTCATGAAAAATATACGTCTGTAAGAAGTCACCCATCGGGTCTGGTGCTTCGTACCACAAAATTACTTTATTGGGATACACTCCTTTTTAGCATTAGCTGAAGATTGACCACAGACAGTGCTCAAAAGTTTGTCTCCACTTTGCCGAAAGGCAAAAAGTGCAATGTTTGTGGAATGTTGACTTGTTGTAAGGGAGGTTGTACATCCAACATGAAAAAACATCTTAGGCGCAAGCATAATATTGAGCTTCAGCAGTGTACCATGTTCGACCAACCTCGGTCTATATATATATATATATATATATATATATATATATATATATATATATATATATATATATATATATATAATAAACTTGGAGTCTGCAATCATTAAGCAGAATTGGAATCAGAATTTAAATCAATTAAATGCAAATAATACCCAACCAGTTAAGAGGCTTTTAACATATTAAAAAGCATTTAAGCTCCTCATTGCTTTTGCCTTGATTAATTCTGGTCCCATCACCTGACCCCAAACACACAAGCGTGCCTGCAGAATGTTCTCGAACGCCGTATAGAGTGAACTGAGAAAGAGGGTGAGTCCATCAATGTCTGGCTGCACGTGCAGGGGGGTATGTATGTGTGTGTGGTGCTTATGTGTATTTTTATGTAGTGTGTGTGTGTGTGTGTGTGTGTGTGTGTGTGTGTGTGTGTGTGTGTGTGTGTGTGTGTGTGTGTGTGTGTGTGTGTGTGTGTGTGTGTGTGTGAAGAGGGGGTGGGGTGAACATGAAATGTGAATAAGCACATGCTGCTCCCTTTACCTATCGGATGATAGAAAGAAAGATGCTTCAACTTGACTGTTCTACCTCCCAACAACAGGGTCCAGATGCTGTAAGACAGTTGAACCACAATTTACATTTAGTTTTGGTAGCACAGATGAAAACATAATCAGCTGTTTCTTAGATGCATTTGTCAACATATACATTATACAACATTATTGTTATACATACAGCTATGAGATGACAGTTTTACTGCAGCCCTGCAGGGGGCAGCATTCTTGGGTGGAGACTAGCAGAATAAATTTTAAGTAGTAAAACTTGGATACTGAACATATTCCACAGCAGCTAAAACAAGAAGATTGTACTTTCTTTTTGAATGAAGTGAGGGAGGACATAAGATGTACAAACACTAATTGGCCACTAATGATGTTACATAATTAAATGTTACTTATGATAGGAAAAGTCTATGAATTTACTTATTTAAAAAACAGATTGGATTTGGAAAAACAGATTGTATTCTGTCACGAGTAATTACTTCACACATAATGATAGCACTTCAAAACTGTGTTTCTGAATGGTAGATTTTCACTAATAGGGTAACATTGTATTATCCATTTTCGGTGTTTCTTCAGGTGAAAGACTTGTGTTTTCACTGCGCTGCTGGATGCAGCATTGTGCAATTCAGCATTTTCTCCTGCTCCAACCCACCACTGAGGTTGAGAGAAAACCCCCAACTGTGCAGGGCAGAGTTCCCCTGCTGTGAAGTTCAGTCCTAACACTGTAACATTGCAGTGTGTGAGCCACACAGCTAATCAGACTGGGCTGTTATTCATCATTATATATGGAACTGGTCATTACTGATCCAGAATTAGTTATATAAAGTTCCTTTGGTTTTTGAAGGTCTATCTCATAACACAAAAGACTCAAGGTCAGAGCAAGAATTAATTAATGGCACAAGAATAAGGCATGCAGAGAATCTTATACAGCAGGGGTACTCAACTGGCGGACCGCGGTCCGGATCCGGACCCAATCTCATTCCTGATTAACTGGATATGGACAAAAAAAAAACCGGACAGCATTTATTTCAGGGCTATTGAAAAAACACTCCGTCACAAGTGTTACGTTTGCCACCCCCGCTCAACAACTTACGTTGTATATATATATATATATATATATATATATATATATATATATATATATATATATATATATATATATTAGATAGATAGATAGATAGATAGATAGATAGATAGATAGATAGATAGATAGATAAGGCATAAATAGGAAATTTATTCTTGGTCTTTTGTCTTGGCCTGGAGGCGATGTAGACCCCATAGGTTACAGCCTCCCGTCAGCAAATTATTCAAAGTGCCCCTTCCAGTAAAGCAAGATGGCAGCTAAATAATTCAGGAGATTTCCATCTTGGGACTTGGAGATCGGTGGGTGCATCTGTGCTTGGACCGTACAAACGTCTTTGTCATGGTGATCAGCACAGCTTTGTGTCTCTTCCCACCTTTCCATTTGTTTCTGAAGTCATATTTTTCTCTGGGTCTCCGTTTTAAGACATCACTGTTCCTCAGGCTTTGGAGAGATGTAACAAAGCTTTCTGTTTGCGGTCTAGAAGGTCATGAAGTTATGCATTGTTCTTATCAAACCAGTCTGGGTGTTGTTGCAAGGTGTGGCCAGTGGTCTCCATGCCTGTTTCACAAATGCTGTTCAAAACTCACATCAGTGGAGGCCAAGCCTTCGATTTGAGCAGAAAGTTGTTCCTGAAGTTCTTCCTTCTTTGTGGGGAATTGGAGGGCTCTGATGGAACAGGGTTTTGGTGATGATGAGGTCGTGTTCTACACATTTGCTTAGAAGGATGCCATTGGAGCTGACTATTGCCATAGTACCTTTCCATATGTTGGATTCATGTCCACCTCTTGTGTTAAGTCTCACAATAAGTTTATCCTCCTTGGGAACAGTAGTTAGTGCCCCATCCAGATCAGGGTAGAACTGCTCTTCTGTTTTCATCTGCAGCCAAGGTTGGCTTTTCAGAGACACGTCTCACCCTGGGCTGCCATATTGATATCGTATGTTGTGAGATACCTGGTGATTCCAGGTGGCAAATTTAATTGGTTTTGTTTTGTTTCGAGCATCCATCTGTTTTGCAGTATAATTACTTAATATCCTATGTTCTTAAACCTCTCCTATAGCTAAGAGCCAACATCATATATCCCATATCCTAAATCTCTCTTATAGCTGAGAGCCAACATCGTATATCCCATATCCTAAATCTCTCCTATAGCTGAGAGCCAATATCATATATCCCATATCCTAAACCTCTCCTATAGCCGAGAGCCAACATCTTATATTCCATATCCTAAATATCTCCTATAGCTGAGAGCCTGTAGCCTATATCCTAACCCTGCTCTTATATCCCATATTGTAAAGCTCTCCTATAGCCTATAGCCTACATCCTATAGCATATTTCCTACAGCCTATAACATAAAGGTTAGCCTTCTCCTATAGCTTACACCCTATAGCATATATACGTGCCATCTCCTACATCCTATATCCTAATCCTCTCCTGTATCATCTTTCCTCTGGGTTAACAAATCAGCGCCAGTAGGGTTGGTGGGGAGTACCGTCCTTGGCTACAGCAGACTGTTACAGACATAAATACAAGAACAGGCCTGGCTCTTGTGGTTTAACTGTGTCCAGTGTTCTGCACTGGTGTTAACCATGGGTTAGGCGTTCAGAATATGCAACACTTTTAAGTGTAGTGCAGTTCATTTATGTTGCTGCTGTTTTTCCTGTCTTGGTTGTTTATGATTGTGTGAAGTTAAGTTGAATCGATTTTTTCTTTTAGTGCATTTTATTTCTTTTTACTTTTTTGATATTTGATACCAAAAGGTTTGTTTATTTGTTTTCATTATTGGGTTATTTTGTTAAGTGTTAGACAATTGTTATTTGGATAAAGTCTTTCGTCTGTTCTTGAGTCTGTTGCAGATGTACAATTTTTCTCTTGATTTATCTTTTATTTGTTTATTTCTAAGGTAATTTGGCTGGTTATTTAGTGGTGATGGCTTTGGTTTAATATTAAATGTTGTTTGCGTTTGTTTTATAGAGCATCTCAGCACAGTGTTTCCTGCTGGCCGGATAGTTTGTGGAGATTCTCTGTCTTCTTTTCTTTCTTTTTTCACCTCCCGTTTGCCTCTTGCAGTGGTAGGTTGCAGTGGTAGGTTGCAGTGGTAGGTTGCAGTGTGCACTTATTATTGATGTTTGGGGTGGTGTGGTTGCGTCTGTGTGCAGCCACGCTTATGCTTGGTGATTGCCCCATGTTCAGAACTCTGTACAGCCATATACTTGGGTTTCTTTTTTGTTGCATTTTTTTGCATCACCTAGTAGTAATCAAATGTTGAATTCTTAACTCTTTTTTTTGGTGGTTTTTAACTATTTTTGAGTTAAAATTTGTGATTTGCTTTGTACATTATTACAACAGAGTTTTTTAAATCATTAATAAATATTAATCCTTGAAGACAACATCACGTCTCCATATATTTCTGAATGTAACCATTGGCTGTTTTCACTTCCTGGGGTGAAATTCCCCAGGGGCTGTAGTTCAGCAGCCAAATTTGAATTTAAATGGTGCACTTGACGAAGGCCTCAATCTCTTATAACCTATAGTACAGCCTATAGGCTATATCTTAACCTTCTCCTATATCCTCCACCTCAATCCTCTCCTGTAGGACACATCCAATTCCTGCCTGTTTAACATGGTTGTGTTACAGTGCACCAGGCAACCAGAAGGTGGGACACACCCACGGACACTCACATACACCACACACACACACACACACACACACACACACACACACACACACACACACACACACACACACACACACACACACTGCATCTGCCCAACTCCTAATCACCTGATTATTGACCCGACCCCCCGCACCTGTGCCTCATTTGTTCTCTTTTGTTTTATCCCATATATAAGCTCACAGGTGTCTACCTCTAGTGCACCTGCACAGTGCTCAGAAGACGACGGCTGTCACGCCGGACGTGCCAGCCACCTTCCCGCCAGCGTTTTACTCCTTGAGTTTGGTTTTGAGTTTGCTCGCCATTGTGTGTATTGTTCATTTTCTGATTGAGAATAAATCATGGTCCCTCTCCACCTCCCAACCTGGTCCCTCTCCACCCACTATCCTGGTCCCTCTCTACCTCCCAACCTGGTCCCTCTCCACCCACTATCCTGGTCCCTCTCCACCTCCCAACCTGGTCCCTCTCCATCCACCAACCTGGTCCCTCTCCACCTCCCAACCTGGCCCCTCTCCACCCACCAAGCTGGTCCCTCTCCACCTCCCAGCCTGGTTCCTCTCCATCCACCATCCTGGTCCCTCTCCACCCACCAACCTGGTCCCTCTCCACCCACCAACCTGGTCCCTCTCCACCCACCAGCCCGGTCCCTCTCCACCCACCAACCCGGTCCCTCTCCACCCACCAATAGGTCCCTCTCCACCCACCATCCCGGTCCCTCTCCACCCACCATCCTGGTCCTTCTCCACCTCCCAACCTGGTCCCTCTCCACCCACTAACCTGGTCCCTCCACCCACCAACCTGGTCCCTCTCCACCCACCAACCCGGTCCCTCTCCACCCACCAACCTGGTCCCTCTCCACCTCCCAACCTGGCCCCTCTCCACCCACCAACCTGGTCCCTCTCCACCTCCCAACGTGGTCCCTCTCCATCCACCATCCTGGTCCCTCTCCACCCACCAACCTGGTCCCTGTCCACCCACCAACCTGGTCCCTCTCCACCCACTAACCTGGTCCCTCTCCACCCACCAACCTGGTCCCTCTCCACCCACCATCCTGGTCCCTCTCCACCTCTCATTCTGGTCCCTCTCCACCCACTAACCTGGTCCCTCTCCACCCACCATCCTGGTCCCTCTCCACCTCTCATTCTGGTCCTTCTCCACCCACCAACCCGGTCCCTCTCCACCTCCCAACCTGGTCCCTCTCCATCCACCATCCTTGTCCCTCTCCACCTCCCAGCCTGGTTCCTCTCCATCCACCATCCTGGTCCCTCTCCACCCACCAACCTGGTCCCTGTCCACCCACCAAACTGGTCCCTTTCCACCCACCAACCCGGTCCCTCTCCACCCACCAACCCGGTCCCTCTCCACCCACCAACCTGGTCCCTCTCCACCTCCCAACCTGGCCCCTCTCCACCCACCAACCTGGTCCCTCTCCACCTCCCAGCCTGGTTCCTCTCCATCCACCATCCTGGTCCCTGTCCACCCACCAACCTGGTCCCTTTCCACCCACCAACCCGGTCCCTCTCCACCCACCAACCTGGTCCCTCTCCACCCACCAACCTGGTCCCTCTCCATCCACCAACCTGGTCCCTCTCCACCTCCCAACCTGGCCCCTCTCCACCCACCAACCTGGTCCCTCTCCACCTCCCAGCCTGGTTCCTCTCCATCCACCATCCTGGTCCCTGTCCACCCACCAACCTGGTCCCTCTCCACCCACCAACCTGGTCCCTCTCCACCCACCAGCCCGGTCCCTCTCCACCCACCAACCCGGTCCCTCTCCACCCACCAATAGGTCCCTCTCCACCCACCATCCCGGTCCCTCTCCACCCACCATCCTGGTCCTTCTCCACCTCCCAACCTGGTCCCTCTCCACCCACTAACCTGGTCCCTCCACCCACCAACCTGGTCCCTCTCCACCCACCAACCCGGTCCCTCTCCACCCACCAACCTGGTCCCTCTCCACCTCCCAACCTGGCCCCTCTCCACCCACCAACCTGGTCCCTCTCCACCTCCCAACCTGGTCCCTCTCCATCCACCATCCTGGTCCCTCTCCACCCACCAACCTGGTCCCTGTCCACCCACCAACCTGGTCCCTCTCCACCCACTAACCTGGTCCCTCTCCACCCACCAACCTGGTCCCTCTCCACCCACCATCCTGGTCCCTCTCCACCTCTCATTCTGGTCCTTCTCCACCCACCAACCCGGTCCCTCTCCACCTCTCATCCTGGTCCCTCTCCACACATGCTCCACCACCCCAAATACTATTTTCTTCCTATCTAAATTCTAACGAGCTGTGCTGTACTATGAAGTCGCCTGTGACATTTTCTTCATGTGAAAGAAAACAGAGGCTTGGTCGATTTTCAGTGGAGAGGCGTAATGCTCCTGTTACCTCCCACCCCCATCAGCCTGTTCCACTCTGACACTAATGCTGTACCAATGGACGCCGGGTTCCTCTCTCATGCTCTTACAGCACAGACATATTCTGCACTCAAAATAAACTAGAATGTTAAATTAGAGAGAATGTCCATAACTGGAAATGACCTTTTTTGAACTTTGAATATTGCATTAATACATAATCATGTATTGTTGAACTAATTAACTTGAGTTAATTTTTTAATGTATTTATTTTAGCCAGTTCCATGTCCAGGCTGACTGAGAAAGCCAGGGTGAGGGTTAGGATTAGGGTGAGGGTTTGGATGAGTTACATTTGGATGGAGTCTTGTGTTACCACCTAACCCTAACCCTTTAACCTTAACCCTAACCCTTTAACCCTTACCCTAACCCTCTAACCATAACCCTTTAACCTTAACCCTAACCCTTTAACCCTTACCCCAACCCTCTAACCCTAACCCTTTAACCATAGGCTATTATTGCTAACTGATGAGAACAGGCAGAAAAATGACCCTGACATGTGTTTACATGTTTTTGTCAGACATCCTGTGACGTTTTAACTTGAAAGAAATAAAATGCAAGCAGAACATTTTTGTGCAACCCCCCCCCCCCCCCCCCCCCAACCTCACCCAGCAAAACCCACCCAGCCTACAGATACACTGCTTTTATAGACTCAGAGTGACTCCCTGACCCAGTGAACGGTTTAGGGAGATGATGGTCTATCTTCTTTCAAGCTCAGGAAACAGCCATGACGAGCAGAGGAGGCAGGAAGCTTTGTAGAGCTGCATGACTTTGATACATCCAGCTCATTCAAAAACTCACCAAGCTGTCGGAGAGCATGACACGCTGAACGGATTTTGCCATAACATCATTCATCTCCTCACCTCTCTGACTACAGACTGAGATAATAAGACAGGATCATATAAAGGAGCCGACTGGCTGTCTCTGGCTTTCTCCAACACTTCTTTCTGCGTCCCTCTACAGTTTCTCCTTCCTCCTTTTTTCTCTCTATCTTACTCTTTCATTCTTCCTCCCTCTTTCAGATGCTCGAGAACACTTCAATAACTCACTGATGCTCCAAGGCCTTAAGTGACAAGCTCTGAAAAATGAAGGGTGACACCAGCTTCCATGATTAGATAATTTCCTGTCCTTAATCACATTCTGAATTAGAACTGCCAAGTCAGACAGGTGACAGCCAAACAAGTTTTTATTCACTCCAATTGCTCAATCAGGCCTGGGACTCCCATTTTGTAATGGTCTATCAGGGGATTGATTTATCTCCTCTTAAAGCTGCTCAGACTTGCCATGTTCGTTTTCAAGCTCACATCTCCAGAAAAGGTCTAAACAGATCCGAGGGACAGAGCACTGGCATGTTTCCGGAACGTTCTCTTGTGGATTGAATGGAGGATGTGGCTGCTGTTAGGAATATAGATATTTTCTACATAATTTGCCACCGTCCTATTCATTTCTAGATGTGAATGTGGAACAATTTTACTACCTGAAAAGCCAGAGTTTATCCTCTGGCATATTTAGTCTGAGCCAGTATTGAGAAACTGATCCTTTATGTCAGCTATTCATATGAAAAATAAGGGGGCTTCAACAAATGATGTTTGGGGGAAACCACCCTTTCTCCTCGCAGTGATAATACACACGCAGTTTACATCTATTTCTGGCTCTTGATTAATGATGTGGGCTGCTTAGGCGACTCTTTGATCTATAGCTCCTACCTGAATATATACTTCAAGATGAGCTTTGTTCCTCTGTGTATTCCCTCTCCGGTCCATTTGTGTCTCCTTCTCCACAGCAAACTGATGACTTCATACCTAAAACTGTTCTGTTGTCCACTTGCTCTGATGTGGTTAATTGAATTAAGGCGCAGATATTTGTGAAGATGAACGAAAGAATGAAAAGTACAACTTTAGAAACTGTGAAGCCAGTTTCTGGGCAGGAAGGTGTAAATGTAGCTACAGGTGTGTATGAAGGCGGTGTTCCTTGACGTTGTTACACCTGGAACTGTAGTTACTAGGACAGAACACTCTCGTAAATATGCACTGACCACGAGCAGAGACAGAATCCGAAACTCAATACAGTGAATGAAGAGAAAATTTGTGAGCGGTTTGCCGAGCATGACAGCAAATGACAGGGACAGTACAGTCATTTCTGGAGGCCTATATTTAATCTGTGAAATACCTGACACAAGGGAGGCTGCAGACGCAGGTGGGGAGAGAAGGTGCAGCACTGAGTGGGTGGAACTTGGTGGAGTGGCAGAGGTGGAGTGGCAGCACCATCCATAGCAGCCATCAGTGTGTGCAGAGAGAGCTCTCACCGTCACCGGGGGCCTCCGCCATAGGATGGGAAGGACCTGCCTCCACCGGGCTGAGACACACTCTGTCTTAGCTTTGACACCTTTGCGTGCTTATGGTGTAATGCTGTCAAACAGTGGGATTACTGTCTATAGTGCCTTCAGGGTCTTGTGTTACAACTACGCTACTGTTTTCAATTCAAGAGAGGGCAGTGCTTCATTCTGCTGATACTGTGGCTTGTCAAACTGTTCCTCTGTTTGTGTTCTGGGTCTATTTTAGGAGGAGTTCATTAAAAATGCAAGGCCTTTTGCAGGACTGGGTTCCAAATACAGGCCTGTCGGGTCCACTACCACACGGCCCACTGCCAGGAACCTCACACTCTCCAACTAAAAGTTACAAATTTTTTTCACACTATTCATCCCTGATTCTTAAAAAAAGACAAAAAAACCTGCATTACCTTACAGCACAGAGTTATTTTAAAGCACCTCCAAGTGAATATCTGATATCTACACTACTCTTTGTCTCTCTCTCTCTCTCTCTCTCTCTCTCTCTCTCTCTCTCTCTCTCTCACACACACACACACACACACACACACACACACACACACACACACACTTCAAAAACCTCTCAAGAACAAAGACGAATGAGAATGGAAAGGCAAGTGGAAGTGTGGAAGTGACCATGGGTGGAGACGAAATGCACTGTCCCAGAGTAACACACACATATGCAACATAAACATATATTCTCTTACACACACACACACACACACACACACACACACACACACACACACACACACACACACGCACAGCCATACATCTACACTACTCACAAATACACACACATACACACAACCGTGCATTTACACTAGTCAAATACAAACCCACACACACCACTATGCATCTACGCTGTTCACATGCACACCACCATACATTATAATTCATCCATCTTGTGCTTGGCTTGGGAGAGCTTTTATGGATTCTGTTCTGTGCTTAGATGGCGAGGTGCTTTTCTCTTAGCAGTCGCGATAAAGGCAGGGCAGGTGTGCTGAGGTTTCTGTTCCATTTTCAAACTCCCTTTGAAAGAGGATCTGCAGTGAAAAATCTTGGAAGCCATGTTTGTGCAATAGTTTGCTAGTGAGTACAGCATAACAAACCCGTAGCTGTTATCTACAGTAACTCACTTTGTTTTTGACAATAAACTGCAAAATGAAAATCATTAGCTTCACTAAAAACATGTCATTAAGCCAAGCTGGTACACATACATATATACCGTCTATTGGACAACGTGTGTAAGCAGGATGAGGTGTCTTTAAATTCAAACTTGGGCTTCCAGCTGACATGTCATGTTCTTGAAGTCTAGTAACAGACTGGGATGAGTTCTGTCAGCAGCGTCCTCAACACACTGGCTATGTATATGAATAAGGCACCTCGGAGAGACAGAACAGCCAGTGTCACTCTCTGCACTGCGAGGCACGCAGCAGCACTAAAGTGACATATAGCATGTGACTGAGAGCACGCACAGGGGAGTGACATTCACACATACATTCCTCCTTTCGCACCGCAAGTGTAAAATGGTCGGCGGGCACTTAGGATGTGTAATGAGGTGCACCAGCTGCTGGGCTCTCCACGTTCTTCTCAGGTGGCAGCAGATGAGTCACCACCTTCTCCCGTCCCCCTAACCCATGGACGCAGATATGACAGCGCAGTGTGAAGCCGCACTAATACGGTCCCTGCACTCCCAACCAACCCGAAGGTCCTAACCTAGGTGTTGTACTTTTTCCCCCGCATTAGCTGCAAGAATTTCAGACCTGAAATGTAAAGGAAATCATGGCTAAGGATCGTTAACCAAGCTTTAACTCAAAAACAAACTCCAGTAATGGCCAGAATCGTGAAATACTGAGCTAAAGGCTAAAAGTCAGTCAGTAGTCAGCAAAGAATGACTGTAGTACAGGTCTTACCGTAGGTAATAGTCTATGACAGACTGTGCATTCTGCATCTGGCTAAGGTTACAGAAATAAACAGTAAATAGGACCCGTGTGTCTTGGTCTGGGATCCTCTGGAGAAGGTGGGCAGCTAACACTGTTGCTCACTGATCCGTGATCCAGCTCTGGACCCTAACCAGGCCATTTCAAAAACCTTATGTTACGAGCAAGCATTTGTCCATCTGCACTTCAGAGATAAAAATCAGGCATATCGAGACCAGCCTTTAGCTCACACCTCGATGGTGACGTTAATCACGGATTTAATTAGGACGATGAACCAAGCGGCTCATTCAGCGTGCCAAAAAAGAGAGCCGGTGAAATACAGTTCACACCGTATTGTGCTCGGAGGTGTCGTTTGGGAAGTGTGTCTGCAGTGCGCTTTATTCTAGGAGCTGATGCAGCTGCTGTCACCACCATCACTGGCACGCCTGCTGCGACGTGGCTGAGCGGTAATTAATGGCAGTATTGGGGCAGGGCAGTGTGAAGGCCAGGAATGATTAAAGAAGGTGAGGAATTGGATCAGCGCCACTGAGCAATCGAACGGGCTTACATGGCTGTCAGCCCACAGATATCGATATAATTCACACGGATGCCAGCAGGACCTGAGCTGCTTAGCTGGGAAGCAGAGTGAAAGTAACACTGGGAGGCGGGTGATGGGAGGGGCTAAAGGGGAACACAGGGAGGCGGGGTGATGGGAGGGGCTAAAGGGGAACACAGGGAGGCGGGGTGATGGGAGGGGCTAAAGGGGAACACAGGGAGGTGGGGTGATGGGAGGGGCTAACTTGAGGTGAATCAGTGTACAAGAGAAAGAGAGAGAGAGAGAGAGAGAGAGAGAGAGAGAGAGAGAGAGAGAGAGAGAGAGAGAGAGAGAGAGAGACTACAACTAGTCAGAGAAATACTGTGTGTGTGTGCATGTGTGTTGTAGTGTGCTAGTGGGGGGGGGGGGGGTGTTCTGGACAATATAGTTGAAGATACACTGAAGTAACAGATGGTGTACAATTCTGAAGATTTCTTCTGAGGAACTGGGCTTTTCCGGCTCATGTACCATCTTAATTACCAGTTCCACTGGGGAAAGGCGTGAAAACTGTCATTAAGGTCTGAAAGTAGCAGCTAAGGAAAATACATACATATATATTGTCTGAGAGTTAAGACTTAAGAAAGCACTTGAATATGGATTTGAGACAGATGTTAAAAGCAGGACAAAATGTTTATGATTGTGAACATTTTGATATTTTCATTGCTTAGAAGTAATCTCAGATGACAGCGTTTTTATAAACAGCATATTTGGTTTTGGGTTGACCAGACAGACAGATGTTATGACGGTTAATAAGTAGTGAAGAATGCATTGTCAAAAAATAAATATTTAAGAACATTTCTCTATATGACCTTGTAGGAAAATTAGGTTTTAATGCTGTGACAAAAATCTTTTTTTTTCCCAAGAAATTTTTGACAGGTGTTTTCCGGAAAAATTGTTAAATATAAAAAACTGAGTTCACCATTTCATGCAAATAAAATATTAAAACTAACACCAGCATTTCCATCAGAATAAAAACAGGACAGTTTCAGTTATGTTTTATTACTGTGGGTTCCTTGGTTCAATGTAATGCTTTCTGATTTTTTTGGCTCAAGAAGGGAATAATATGTCATTCAGAGACATACTGCATTAGCACAGATCTAAAGCTCATTCAGGCTGGTGAAAAGCAGGAGAACACCATTCAGAACAATGATTCTGACACCGTGTTTCATTGAACCGACCCTTTCTCGCCATGGCAACCAGTTCCTTCACAAGGTACATCATTAATTTGAATGGAGGGTCTCCATTATTGTTCTGGAATGTAATAAACGCAATCCAAGACAGAAACCGGTCTTCCGAACCGGAATATAGTCATCCAGTATGTGATATAGTTCTCCACAATAGCATTCAGTCCTCCAGCAGGAGGTCAAGGCTGCTCTGCATATATCTCCCCGGACTATGCACTACCATGTGGCACTTCCTGCACTTTGAATATGAAGTATGAACCACACTCAATATACTGAGTTCCATCATTTTAAGTCTCTTCGCACATCATTTCCCTGCCTGCAAGTGATGGCATCTGCTGTCAGGTGACTGGAGGTATCTCCAGGTGTTACCACTGGGGTAACACCAGACTGGGGCAGTCATGGTCTAGTGGTTGGGAACTGGACTTGTGACCAGAGGGTTGTGGGTTCGATTCCCAGGCCTGAGGTGCCCTTGAGCAAGGCACCTAACCCCAACTGCTCCCCAGGCACCGGGCTAAGGCTGCCCACCGCTCTGGGCACGTGTGATCCACAGCCTCCTAGTAATCACTAGTGTGTGTGTGTGTGTGTTCTAACTGCACAGATGGGTAAAAGCAGAGGACAAATTTCACTTACATTTTTTTATTTTTTACTAGCGACTGGAGGTATCTCCAGGTGATATCACACCAGTGACTGGAGCTTGCTGCAGGTCTCTCTGGATTCGGAAGCTCAGACCGACCACGTATTCTCCATGATTCACATTATTTGTAATCGATGACCATTTTAAGAGACTACACATGACCCTGTCTGCTTCAGAGAGATGACAGACACACTCAGTGTTACTTTAGGTCACATGTCAACGTGGTACATTTTTGTATTACTATGAATGGCATTTACTTGTGTGGTATTTTGTGTTTTTGTAGACAGACCAGATAGACTACAACAGATAGACAACTCTAGATAAACTACTCCAGACATCTTTACTTAATGTATACAGTCTATGGGGCTAATTCATGGGCCAACATAATGTCTACTGTGGCTAATTCTACCAACTAAATATCACCAGCACAAAGCCTTAATTAACTTAGCATTTCCAGTTTATGTTAATTTCATTTTAACACCAGTGTGCCGTCTGAAGTTAAGTTCTACCCAAAGTATGTAAAAAAAGCACTAAATTATGTCAGTTTTCTTGGGTTATGAAGTTTTTTTTTCACCAGAGTGTGACATTATTCTAAAGGCATCGTGAAAGGGGACCCAATGCTGTGCCGATTAAAGTTCTTCATCACTTCAGGGATCAAAACAGCTGCTTCAATTTACACTCACACCCTGACAACACTGGAGTAAACACTGCTTTCTTCTCCACTCCCAGAGCAGTGGTTCTCACAACACGACCACTCATCTTACTTCAGATCCAGCCTCTAAATGAAGACACCTCAAAAACCAGCAAAGCTTTTGATCCGCAGTGGTGTTCAGGATGTATTATGTTGGAAATCAATATGCTAAGAACCAAAACACAAACTGAACAAAAAACTGTGGGTGTGTGGGTGAAGGTGGGGGTGTGGGTGGAGGGGGAGCTGCAACTGTGCCTCCGGTGTTCACACATGGCTCCTGCAGCATGAACTCTGTCAGTTGTCATGAGGTGAAGTTTGCTGCTATTATCTATTATCTTTCTTTCTATTCATTCCTCAGGTATGTCATAATAAAAGCCCCCAGGGTGCACACTGGGCTGTTGTACATTATACTAAACATGTTTCAGGCAGTTGAGGATACTGTGTTGTGCTACAACTTCCTCACTGTTATGCCTCTTGGCTCTTCCACTGCTTATTAATACTGATCACACCCTAATGCGCCAAATAACGCAGCAATATAACGTTAAGTCAACAGCCTCAGGTCATGGGCCTGTTGGCAGGGTTAACCAACAGGCCCAACACCTGCCAGGAACAGTGGCCATGATTTAATATTCACAGGTTTTATGGGGCACTTTATGACACACACACACACACACACACACACACACACACACACACACACACACACACACACACACACACACACACACACACACAACACACACACACACACGCACACGCACATACTGACAGACATACACAGGTCGGAAGGTTACACAATGCTCTGAGGGATATGATTGTGCCAATGTTGACAAGCAGTGCACTACTGAAGTGAAAGGCACTAAAGTGAAAAGCACTAAAGTTCTTTACTAGACCTAAAACGACTAACATAAAAGTAAAGACAACCCTCTGAAGAGGGTCCAAACACAATTCTCAATCCCCAACCAGGAATCAACTTGCTGGTCAGCTTTCAGATCTGGAACAAAAAGGCCTTTGAACCTAACAGAGTGTGAATGTTTCCTGTGCTCTGTAGGTAATCCCAGGGTTTATCTGTGGGTGACCCATCAGATCTATTGAATGCTAACATAAAAGATGCACATACTAAATAGCTCTCCTCCCAGTAAGCCAATATGACCATAGTCTTGTTTACTTCAGTCCTCTGTATAATCCCGTTCTGATAATAATTATTCAGTAGGCGTCCACCAGGTCAGTGAGGAAGCGGTCTTCGGTAGCTCTGGAACCACTTGCCACATTTATATGCTGCATGATAATCTGATTAAAAATCTGATTAATAGTTCAGTGGGAGTAGAACACATCTGTTTATTGACCGCCATCAGAATGGACTGCTCTCACTGAAGACATTCTGAATAGGTTTTTTTTTTTTATTAGAGTGAACGAGGTGCGTAATCCTGTTAAGTATCTGTTAAACAGAAGAATGACAGCCATGTCATTCAAACACCTGTATGTGATCACGTGTATTCAGAAACCAGGTTGTTCTGAACACGTGCATTTGTGTCATAACAGGGGCCTGAAACTGCTCTGCGGAGGAGACAAAGTCTGAATCTGTTGTCCTTCTGAGGGAAAACACACATTTGCCTGCTGCTTGTGTCACTCTGGCCTGCTGCTTGTAGTCATGGTAATGTGTGCAGTAAGTGGCGTTCTGTGCATGCACACACTTCTGGATCTGATTAGTGATAGCAAGTAAATGGAGATTTTAGGGGTGTGTGAATATAAACAGCTCTTAATATATATTCGGAATGAATTCGACTGGATTTGCATGAAAAAATTAAACCTCTGAGGGACTGCTTTGATGAGCACTGTAAACTTGGTGAGGACACAGACACAATAACATCATACACCACAGATTGCTTTAGTAACTTTAGTCTGAACTCTGTTCTATGCTGTAAGATCATTCAAGGAGAAGTAGGCTACTGGGGTAAGTATTGGGGCTTTTCAAACTTTGCTAACCAGTTAGCAGAAGCCTGCAGTACAGTGACTGTAGCGTTACAGTTTGTAATTAAGTCCTCCTCCACACTTGAACAATGATCGACATGTAGAGATTGAAAAAAAAACATTACCATATTTCCACTCAATTTTAAGTAAATGTGGTTCCACAGCTGATTAGCAAAACCAATATAACACAAAAAGATTAATGTCAAGTTAGCCTAATTAGCTGAGCACTGGGTCTCCAGCGTAGCTATAGCCCGCCAGCTACACTTGAGCACTCGCAGTTGCTACTGTGTTTACTTTAAACATCACAAATCCACAAACCATAATGCATATTGAGGACCTGAATCTCCTGTTGGGCCACACAAAATTGCAAATGTCCTGGAACTGCCCTGAAGAGATGTACAAGTCCAGCTTCCAGCTGCAGTTTTTAAGTTGTCCTTCATGAAGCGCCACACACACAGTAAAACAACTGAATCCAGTGTGTTGAGCAGCTGTGTGCTGAGACTGTGTTGAGCAGCTGTGTGCTGAGACTGTGTTGAGCTGCTGTGTGCTGAGACTGTGTTGAGCAGCTGTGTGCTGAGACTGTGTTGAGCAGCTGTGTGCTGAGGCTGTGTTGAACAGCTGTGTGCTGAGGCTGTGTTGAAGTGCTGTGTGGTGAGGCTGTGTTGAACAGCTGTGTGCTGAGACTGTGTTGAGCAGCTGTGTGCTGAGACTGTGTTGAACAGCTGTGTGCTAAGACTGTGTTGAGCAGCTGTGTGCTGAGACTGTGTTGAACAGCTGTGTGCTGTGCACATCTTTAACCTGAGCTGCAGACTAGAAAAATTCCCAGTTAGGTGGAAAATGTCTCCACCCCCAGAATGAACATCCCCCAGAAAACGCAACTGACTGAATGACTATTGGCCTGTTCTTCTGATATTCCACCTAACACAGGCACTAGGTATCCTGTTACTGGTTCACCTGACATCACTGGTCACATCAGTGCTTGACCCTTTACAGTCTGCACACCAGGATGACACTGGAGTGATGATGGAGATATCTGCTAAACACATCAACCTCCCACTTGGACACATGAGGCCACACTGTACTTTTTTTTATTTCTCCAGTGGAGTCATCATCATTCCAGCCATGCTATTAGGCAAAGCAAGGTTATTTATATAGATTTATTTTTATACAGAGTGGTAATTCAAAGTGTTTTACATTAGATTCTGAAATAAAAAAAGAACTTGTAGTACATCCTGAGATCAGCCCAGGAAAGACTTTGCCAAAAACTAAAAATAAAATGGACTAAAGTTAATGTAAATAAATAAAATGAAAGTTTAAAGAAATAAAACCTGAATTAAAATAAACACGATGAATAAAAAATATAGTTTCGATAGTTAATAGTTTCAATTTAAAACCACTTGGTGTCAAGGCTCTTGTAATATCTGACAACTTTTTCAGTTATAAAAATAATAGCTTTGCATAATTGCTGTTGATAGCTCTGATACTGTTGCTGTTCTTAAGGTGATAAGATGTTGATTTAGTAACTGAGTTGATGTGACTGCTAAAACTGAGACTAGAGTCTATTAATGCATGGACGTTATGATCTAGCTCTTTATATTATAAAGCTTTCAAGTTCAAAAAGTCAGCTAGTCTTTGCCTCTCGTTTCTATTGCCAAATACAATAATCTCTGTTTTAACTTTATCCAACTTCAGACATTTTTGGTCCATCCAGTTAATGATATGCTCAAGGCACTTGCAAAGAGATCCAAAGGGATCAGAGATCACTAGCACTTAGTCTGGGCAGACGGCTAAGTGAATCTGAGTGTTATCTGCAGAGCTGTGGTAAGATACCCTCAAATCTTGTATGATTTGGTCAATAACCATTAATAAGTTAAATAAGGGTGGCCCAAGAAACAAACCCTGGAGAACACCACAAGTCTCTGGCATTCTTTCTGGAACATTATTTTCTATTTGACAAAGTAATTCCTGCCTTGCAGATAGGAACTGAACCAATTAGGACTGTTCCCGAGAGCCCACTAGACTTTTCGTGTCTGTCTATAAGAATGTTTTGGCCCATGGTATCAAAAGTTGCACAGAACAAGAGCAGTAGATACTAATACAGTCCCAGGATCCATATTTCAAAACATCCCACTAATTACATAAATTAAAGCAGTGTCAGTACTATACAATTGGGGAATTTGAGGAAAAGCTCTAGCTGGATGGTGGATGAATCTGTTATCTCATGGATGATATACATTGTCTGACTCACATTGACCTCACATTGTACGTCTCTCTCATACACGGCTGTGTGTAGCACTGGGTTAGCCTTAATCCTTTCCCAAAAGATGCATTAGCTATACTGCTGTTCAATTTGTAAACCTTGGATTTTATGTATAACACAAAGTAATGTTAGCTACGCACGTATCAAACGTAGGGGAATGAATACAGGACGCAGGAGAAGAACTCCATTTATTGGTGTATACTAAACCAACCGGGATTAGTTAGAGTTAGGGTTAGGGTTAGATTAAAGAGATGGTGGTTTACTTTAGGACATATTTTCTGTCATTAGTCATCATGCAATAATCTCCTATTGGACATTCCACAACCAGTCTGCTGTATCAAGACCCACTGTTGTGTGTTGGGGCAACAATATCAACAGAAGTGTGCTGAAGAAATCGAGCAGATTAGGAAGTCTGGCTTTGGCTGCAGAAGTCCAGCTGGACTGTGGAAGTTATAACTGAGCGTAGGACTCTCAAGAAGCTGCTGGAAATTCTAGACAGATCTCACATTCCCTGCAGACAACACTGAGAAACATGGTGCAAAAAGTGCACCATACGAGTTTTCCTTATGCACTGAAATGTGTCTGTACTGCAGGGACAGTACTGACCTTGAGCTGAACTGTGATCAATCACACCAATTACAAATATAGGGCTGATTTTCTAATTAGCCCACTACATACTACTCAATATTTGGCCCCCAATGCCATATGCAGAATGCAACCAAAATAAAACATTTTTTCCAGTACAAAAGACACGTGGATGATGTACTACTTCTGTCGAATTTTCCCATATGTGACCAGAGCTATCTTCATGGTGTAGAGTATCCCATCATGCAATGGTAGCGGCAAATCTTCCCCAAGTGGGTGGACCTTTAGTATGTTGACGTGGGTGCGTAGTGTGGTTTGCAATTGTTGCACACAGGATACTGTACTACATACAGGAACCAGCATCCAGTATAGAGCACACACTGAGTGTAGTATGCACTCTACAGTATGTACTGGGCTGTTTTGAACAGACCCTAGTTTCTCTATAGACCAGAGGTGTGGGTGTGGGTGAGATGTTTAAAAGACAAGTGGGAAAAGGTCAGTTACACAATGAGACAAAAATGTTGCCAGAATTCTATATTCATCTGCAGTATGAAAATATGAAAGCTATGTAAATTATTATTATATAAATTATAGAGATATGGAACACAAGTTCATTCAGTATTTCAATAGAGTTATAATTTTAAGGCAATGTACTTGATTCGCTATCTTTTGAAACAAATTAGGTTATGAAAACATTGGAGTGGGAAACTAGTTTGGTGTTAGCTAGCCAATACAGTCAGGGGAGGATCAGCTTGGCTGGCCCAACTAGTAGCATTTTTAACTAAAACAGTCAAGAGGGAATCGCAATTTGCAGCATTACAATATGTCCTTGTAAGAGCTTACTCTGGGTAGGATGCCCAATAGCGGCTTACTAGCACAACGTTTGGCAGAGAACTGAATCTTTCATGGGCCTTCTGCAAGGATGACATCAGAGGGCACACTTCCAGAAATCACAGAGGAAGTTATGTGCATGGTTCCTGTCAACACACCCCCACCTTTTGATACGCCCCCTGTCCTTTTGACATGCCCCCTGTCCTTTTGACACGCCCCCTGTCCTTTTGACATGCCCAGCAAGCTCTTGGGATGCCCACTACTCTGACCTAGAGAGACTCACCCTCGATACCTCCCAGCCTCACAATGTATTACAATATGTGAATAGATATATTGCACTTTTTAGATTTATTTTTATTTATCCCCTACCCCTAAGGTTTAATATGTCTGTTCACAGGCAATTATGTCTTGCTACTATAATACCACAATTTCCTTCAGGCTTAGTGAAGTTCTTCCATCCATCATCCTGAGGCTTCTCCTTCAGCTCTCTTTATGCAGCCCTGAAATGAAAGAAACCGCGTTCTTAAAAAAAGGTTAAATATTTCAGTGACTTTTAACAATCTTTGTTTTCCAGGATCAGCAAACCGCTGTGGAGGCTTTAAAGCAGCTTCACTTCATCTGCTCAAATGAATTCCCCATGCCAGCTCACTATAAAACCCCACTATACTGTACTGAAAGAAAAACCGCCACAGAAAACAGCTCAAGTAATATAAGATTCATTCACAAACAGGTTCTGGAATAGAGGCAGATCGCCTCTTTTGCTACTCACTAACACTGCATGGGGGTGTCCTGCTCTCTTAGGCTGTGATGGGTGCTATTGGGCAGTGCATGACTGCGTGGATGGATTCAGGAATGACATGGTTACATTTCTATATGGTCTCTCCATGTGTGTGTGTGTGTGTGAGAGTGTGTGTGTGTGTGTGTGTGTGTGTGTGTGTGTGTGTGTGTGTGTGTGTGTGTGTGTGTGTGTGTGTGTGTGTGAGTGAGTGAGTGAATGTGAGTGAGTGAATGTGTGTGTGTGTGTGTGTGTGTGATATCTTGTATATGCTTCCTGGGGGGTGGCTGGCAGGAGATGACATGAACAGCTGTCGTCAGGATTATAAGTGTGTCCCTCCTCTCTTTGCTAATTAACACTGTTTAATTAAAGCCAGCCTACTTCTGCAGTGGGAAAAAGAGAAAGACAGGAGGCGTTGGAGTGGAGTGGGGAGAGCCCGTGTTCTCACTCCCCGCACACTGTTACGAGCACGAGAACCATTACAGACAGAGTTCAAAGGGATGCTTGATCTTCGTGGAGTTTGCATCTTAAGATGAAACTCACCCATGCATTCGTTATGGAGATGTGTATTCCCTTTGAGGTGTACAGAAGCCTCTCCACACACACTTTCAAGTGGCAATGAATACAAGCAACTCAAGTGCATTTGAATTCTGGAAACTGTCTGCCACAGACCCAATCAAAGATTGCATCCAATAAATTGTTTGTTTTATCTGTTACTGATATTTCAAATTCACATTTGATTTGAAACACACACACACACACACACACACACACACAAGATGTAAAAAGTTAAAAGCACCTTAACACCAACAACCCCAAATAATTGAGCAGCACAGGAAAACGTTACGTAAGTTTCCGCAGGGAGTCTAGAGTGAGCACGTACACGTGAAGCAACAACAGTGGTCAGGAGAACAGCTGCATTTTAAACAGCCGAACCGCAGTTCCCCGAGTGTGTGGTCAGATCGAGGGCCGGCCACTCCGCTGCCTCTAAGACCTTATTAAAATCTAGTCAGTGTGTCCTCTCTACTTCATCATGCCATTTCCCCACTGTACCGCCTCTATTTCACCTCCCCTGGCATCCTGGATCCAGAGTCATCCCACAAACGGAGCATAAATCCTGGGACGTGCCCCAGGCAAGGTCTTCAACAGCACGCTATTCCTCACCACTTTACATGAAGCCGGAAGAGCAGTGGAATGAACCCTGGGAGTCCCTGGCGTGGGGGACGTGTAGCTGGGACCAACAGGTGCTCTGGGCAGGGACATTGACACACAGGGACATTAAAACGACGCACTGACCTCTCTGCTCAGCTACAAAACTGAAAAAAGTTTGTCTGCTAATTTGTCTGCCTGTGCTTTTTCAAACAGACTCTGCATTTAAGTCTCTTTGGTCTTACAGACTACACAGGACTACACAGGACTTTTTAATTCAAACTACTACTACAAACTACTACAAACTACTCCTATTTTGACACTTTTACACTAAAGTAACCAAAGCTGCTATCGAGGTTCTGAGTACTGATGATGAATATTAATCTGTACATATTAATCTGTACATACTCATCTATTTATACTTCATCCTTCATTCCTGCTTCTCTCACCTCTCATCATTAGCTTGATTCCTATTTTAATGCTTTATTCCTATAGTTTTTGAGTCCTAGATCCTTGGTTGTACTGTATATACAGAGTGGGGCTTTCCCACAAATTGATGTGTTTTTCTCCATTCACCTTTAGACAGCTATTTAATTTGATATTCATTGAATTTTTATGCTGGAGTCATCAAGTTTGGTAAGACTCAACCACTGACTCAAAATGTAAAACTGCATTTAATACTGACATTTTCAAATCTAACCCTGCAGCTCTGTCTCTCGTGCCTTCGATATCCCACAGGCTTACGGGGGTTTCCATTGCTCCTGTCTTGCAAGATGGTGCGCTTGTGTCTGGCATGAGTAAGCTGTTTAAACTCAAAGCTTATCTATCAAATCGTCACCATTTCACTGATGGATATTATTTTCTGGCTGTTGTTGGTAGCCACAAACCTCAGACTAACAAGGATCTGATCTGAGAAGTCTTTGCCGTGCATTGGGCGATATAGCATCAGATGGTAGACCATTGTTCAGAGCGACTGCAGTTTGCATGTCTTAGTTTAATGCTAGGTCACTAGCCAAGCCTTTCTGGAGATCAATTCTTGTGAGTTGGATTTGTTTGTGTCAGAAACCTCTGTGAATGTTGCTGAGATCACACCTTTCATGAACTTCTTCCTCCTGAATGAACATTTTTCTATCTCTCCTCATTTTTCTATCCCTCCTCAGAGGGATGGAGGGCGGGTGAGTGTGTTTGCTTTTCAAGTGCCATTCATTTCTCATTCTGGTTTTGAATTACAACATTAATTTCTCCCCTTCTGTATTATGTGAAATGGTTTAATAAGGACCATGTTCCTCCAAGGTTTCATAAGGATATAACTGATTTCTTGGCAGGAATTATGCCAAATTAAGTTTTTTAATTGCTGGAGATTTTAATATACAAGTGTGAAGTGAAGACCCCTGGTTAAAGACGCTCTAGATCGTAATTGATTCTGTTCATCTTAGTCATCTTTATACTGCATGATAAAGCACATACACTAGATCTTGTGTTATCTTAGAGTTTAACTGTTACTATTAGTGAAATTATCAATATCTGTTTATCGGATAATTTTCTTGTTTTATTTACTGTGACTGTGTTTTAAGGGCAAATTTAGTAATACAGCATGGCATGTACATGATTACTCCATTAACAGCGGCACAATTCTTTGCTGCTTTTAAAAGATGCATTCTACCTGTGTTAAAAGGCTGCTTGATGTCGAGAGCCGAAGAGCTTTTTGCCGAGTTTTACTTTGTATTAATATTTTAGACTGTTGCTCAATTTACGGGAAAAAATGCATTAAATCAGTAAAGGATCCTTGGTTGAGCGATACTACCTGTGCTCTTAGAAGAATATACATATGAGGTGAGAGGAAATGGATGAAAGATCAGCTTCCTGTCAGCCCTGGTTTTCCGAGGGAGTGTTTGCTAAAATATCAAAACACTGTGAAAGCTGCCAAGAGCCAGTGATGCTATATGTGCCTTTAATAACTCATACGCTATAGGTTCTTGTTGATTTAATAACAAATTGTAGTGCTTTTGCTGCATTACTCCATTACCTATTACTTGTGAAATGTTTCATTTATTTGTGGCTAAAGAAAATGTATCCAATCAGATCAAGAGTACTACTGTTCTTGATCCCTCTGTCTTATGTGTATGCAGTGCTTGATCTCTTGATCTCATTTCACTCTCTGGCTGTCTGCTGGCTGAGGTCATTCAGCATCTAAAGACTACTTACTAAAGACTACTACTTACTACTTACGTTAGATTGCATCTTGTCCCGTTTATTTAGAGACATTTTTGATGGTGTAGGTACTAAAACTTTTATCTTTATAAAGACCTTGCTCACCCCAGGCTGTGTTACTTAAAAAGAAATCTTTAGACCCCTCGGCCCTTTCTAACTATATCTACCTCTAAGGTACCTTTAACTTCATCTGGAAACACAGCTGTTTATCCAAAGTGTAAATCTGCATTTGTGTCCAATTGTCTATTTAGGCCTGTATCTTTTTCCTTTTGTTCATCCGCCTGCCGGTATTTTGTTTTTCTAATCTGTTTACACAGTACTACAGTGCCAGAGTAAATTAATTCATCTGTATACTTGGGCCCTGATGAATGACAAAACATTTTTTATCATGTAGCTATAGTAACACCTAAACAAACTTGACCATCAAAATGGATATGATCAATTGGGGCACCACCCTGCTTGGTGGGAAAAATAATTACATTTTTTAACATTTTTTAAAAAATAAAACACTATTTTTAAAAATAAATAGGCTACTGAAGCAGGTTTTGGAATGAGACAGAGAGGTGTTTATATAAAAAATTCAGAGAAGGCAAACTTCTATTAATCGCTCGACTGAAAAACTAGCCTGCTAAGCACACAGCACCTGAACGCACCTCTCTCTCTCTCTCTCTCTCTCTCTCTCTCTCTCTCTCTCAAAGGACCAGAACTCGGGTGTGTACATGCATGTCCATTTGGGAATGGGAATTAGCTCAGTCCGTACAATAAAATATAAGTCACAATATATTATATAACACCCAAGTCCGACAACGTGATAATTTTTTTGTCCATCTTAAATCGTCCTCTTGAATCGTAGCTAAGACCACATTTGTTGAGCACATGTTTATTGGGAAACCAGGAGATGAATTACCAGAGTTATCTAATCCACCAACATGGAGCTATGGCAAACCAACTAAACAAAACTTAATCAACCCAAACAAAATTTGTGGTGATACAGTGTAGCTAAAACAAATAACGAGGGGAGAGGAGGTGAGAGAGGCGAGAGTTGAGCAGGCCACTTATCAGACAGGAGGTAGGAAATCACTGATCCAATTCTAATGTGTAGACATTACAGTAACTGATGGGAGATGCGAGCTTACGCGTTGATGTATTCGACTTGGCCGACCCGTCTTACTTTTATTGACAATTCTAGAATTGATTAAACTGATTAAAAATGTAGGTCGCCCAAGATAAAAACATGAAGAAGCAGGAAAGACGATCGGATTAAGATGAGCACTCACTAAAAGATAAGAAATCCCACAACGAAATGGAATGAGATGCAAGTCTGTTTAGTTTGATTAGCAAGAGACGATCGGCTAGGTTTCTTGAAAAATGTTGTTGTGACTATGTGGATACCCTTCCACAGTTCAAAACCCTGATAAACATGGTTGAAAATCATCATTCACATTCTTATTGAATGTTGAATATTATTTGTTGTTGTTGTTGTTGTTGTTGTTGTGTTCTTATTTGTTGTTTTTTTGCTGTATTCTGTCATGAGCACAGCAATAAATCACACAACATGCACAACGTCTGGAACGCAGCGCTCTAGTGAAGCCAGGAAGGCTCTGGAGGGAGCTGCGTTCTGCTGGACCAGACCTGTCATAGGAGAAAGATCTCACAGCTGAGCAGCGTTCTGCTGGACCAGAACTGTCATAGGAGAAACATCTCACAGCTGAGCTGCGTTCTGCTGGATCAAATCTGTCATAGGAGAAACATCTCACAGCTGAGCAGCGTTCTACTGGACTAGACCTGTCATAGGAGAAACATCTCACAGCTGAGCAGCATTCTGCAGGACCAGACCTGTCGTAGGACAAACATCTCACAGCTGAGCAGGGTTCTGCGGGACCAGACCTGTCATAGGAGAAACATCTCACAGCTGAGCAGCATTCTGCAGGACCAGACCTGTCATAGGAATAACATCTCACAGCTGAGCAGCGTTCTACTGGACCAGACCTGTCATAGGAGAAACATCTCACAGCGGAGTGAGCTTAGACATCCTTAACACCAGAGTTGGCTGCCATGACAGTGTTCAGTTTGAGGCCCTTGTTAGCCACACACAGTGAGATCACCAGTGATATACAAACTGCTACTGATTCAACACAAAGTCACATGTGAGGCTATGTATGAATTCCAAATTGAATAATATGCATGCAAATGCACACATGCACACATGCATGTGCATGAGTGTTTTGCTTATGAAGTGCTATTGTTTACTTTTTACTGATTGCAATTTAGTGTGTTGCTTTGACTGGTTATGAACATTAAATAAAGAATTCTTTTTTTTTGTTGCATGGACTTTAATGAAAAATAACTGGTATCGACATTATAGAGAAGCATTTAAATGACATTACCTTGTGAACTGCTTAAAGAAATATATTTAGCTAGAAGTAAAATATGTCAAAATATTAAACACTGTATGAAAAGAAACCCTAGCCTTAACCATAACCCTAACCCATACCTAGTGCTACAATTTTAGTCTATTTATCCTATTTACTAGGCTTTGTGTAGTTAGTGAAGACACAGCACAGAGCATAAGAGCTACAGGAAGAGAGTAGAGCACAGAGGACACTGGGCCTCAGAGGTATCTTTCTGATGACATAGCATCCTCCTCTTCTTCCACTGCTTAATTACTTCATTAATTATCCTACAGTGGCAAAAATCGTCAATGTTTAACGAGAAGTCATTAGTTAATCTTCACTTACAACGCACAGACACAAAGGTCAATGGCAAAAGTCATTTGAAACTAAATACACACACTGATACAATGGCCCGCCACTGCACACTGTGTTCTGTACCTTCTCCAAATGCAATAAGTCATTTTTAACAGCGATGCAATCTGAGAGCACCCCAGTGTTTCCCAGTTAGCTACTGCTGACAGCACTTTTACAGGGCTCTACCTCACACAGCCCCTTAGGCAGGGGGTAAGGGAAGGGCTCAAGGCTGCTTTCTCCAACATTTACCACTCGCTTTTGTTTGCTGGTTTTTGTCTGTGTAATACTCAAGTTTCTTTATTTCAGAGTATTACCTTATTTCAACACAATGAGTATCTTCTAACGAGTATATATATATATATATATATAAATCACAATCTTCTTAAAGACTTAAAGACTCTTGTGTATTATCATTTTGTGAAGTACCATGGGAACAGGAGTTTTTGTGGCTGTTATTACCAGCATCTTCATTCCCCCCGAACGTTGTTCTTCAGTACATGTCCCATTCATTTCCACCCCTGGCATTTCAAAGGCTTGCGGCCGATATCTGGGAAAACAGGCTTTGATAGTCCAAACATATCTCCGCATCATATTTTCAAAGGCAGCTGTGTCTGAGGACATTGTCAAGGGGCCTCTGGTCTTTTTGCATTGTCTAGCTAAACAGCTTCTTTCCCGACTTCAAACAGCAGCATATGGGGGTGTAGCCTAGAAGGATCAGTCTGTCCTGAATTCACTCCCCTGCGTAAGGCCAGGCAGAAACAGCCCAGCAGACGAACGCATCCCGCACTACGGAGTTCACTCTCATGCCTCCCACATTCGAACAATTTATTCATTTACTTGTATTTCTAAGCATGCAATTATGTTCCCATTATGAATCATTTAAACACGCATACATGATGTAAACCATCAGATTGGAAAGTACAGATTGACTGCTGCCACAAGTACAGATTATCGCCTGCTCATAATCCACCCCAGCTTTGTCAATGGCCCAGACAAATATCTGAATCTGTTATTCTTTTAACATGTTTTCATTTGTTAACATAGACAAAATACGTGACTAATAGCCACTAATGGAGATTTATGTTTGCCTGCTTGGAAGTGATCTTAGACTTTTACACAAATGCAACATTTTCTGTCTTTCTGTTTGGCCAAAACAGACATAAACAAATACATAACCCACATTAAAAATGTGTTAATCACATTTAAAATAACCCAGATAAAATGTGTTAATCAGATTTAAATGATCTCAGATGAAATGTGTTATATTCTTTGAAATAATCTACATAAACTTTGCATATGTATTTAGAATTTTAATCATTGCATCATCATTTTGACAGGTGCAAAAAGATTTATTTGCACCGGTTTCTAAAACTATATATTTTGCTATGAAGTTTGAGTCTTTTATTAATCATATAATCCTTGATTGGGTGGGCGCGCGCGCACGCACTTACACACACACACACACACACACACACTTAATCTTTCTGTATGACTAATTAGGTGCTTTCAGAAGCATACAGAAGCTATAAGGGGTATGGTTCCATAATGCACAACTACATCAGCAGATCGGCAGGCCTTCAGTCTATAGAAAATAGAAAAAATACAAATGTCTTTTATACATATAGCTGGTGTGAGTAAGGGCCTCTGTGATTTTAGAATTGTAGCCAGTATTGGTTGTGCTATGAATGGCTTCTGTTTGATGTGCATAAACAGAAGAGCTCAGTATTGGTACTGGTCAGCTTGTTTGTGTGTAAGGTCTGCAGCATCATCAGCTGTTCCACTATTCTGCACATGCCCTTTTCCACAGCATTTACCCCAGACTAAATAACTCCACTCCTTGAAGCGTGGCTGAATTTAATTCTGAAATTTCTGCGGGAGACAAAAAGCCCAGTGTCAGGTAATATGGCACTAAACATTCCTGCTGACAAACTGCCGACCCTGTTGGATACTTTATTCCTCCGGGTAATGGAATGGAGGAATAGATAAATTAATATATATGCATATGGATGAAAGTCGACAAAGTTAAAGATCATCAATTTCAAGAGATGGGCTAGTGAATAATTCATAACACTACAAAACCAAATACAAATACAAAGTGCTTTAGGCAGTAAACAAAACATCATACAAATAAATACATACAATGTGTGCGAGTATAATCGTCCTCACAGTGGTTATTGGACATTGTGTGTTAGAACATGTGCTCAATCAGCATTTGGACATGTGCTCACTTGCACACATGCACACACACACACATACACACACATGCACAAATGCAGGAACACAGTTTCCAAATTAAATGACCTTTTAGAAAATGTTGTTTTATGCATGTTCTGACCACAACCACTGAACAGATTCAGTACTTCATTAATGAACTCAGTACTTTACTACTGAACTGCTTTATTGGCTCTTAACCCTCAGCCTGACTTCAGCTGCTTATTGCAGCCCTTTGGATTTCTTCTGGACTGATGGCAAGAAAAGGCTGACTCACTCAGCCTGAGTTCATGTGCTATTTTAACACAGATGTTCAGCCAATGTAACCTTCACCAGCAGATCAAACATTCAAAGAAAGTGGCACACCTCAAACTCACTCATTATATGCTTATTAACAATAATCTGATCTGATAAACAATGCATGAAATGGCCAGATGACTCACCAGTCCATATGGTCCTCTGCTGCTGTTTCACCAGGGAACAGACTGACAGCTGTAGCTTCTTCCCCATGATTAGCTGCAGCTTCTCCTCATCATCAAGAGTCTCATCAGATCTAACGTGTGGGCAACGGAGCCAGTGAGATGCTCCTCCTCGCTGAGCAGATCAGAGGCTCGCACACGCCGGGATGGTACTGGGGAGACGTGGCGTCCCGCAGGGCCTCAGGAGGAGGTCTCGTATCTGAACCCCCCCCCCCTCCCCCCTCAGTTGTGCTGGGTGTGTTACAACATCAGAGCTGTCCCGCGTTGTGTAGATTCTGTTACAACATCAGAGCTGTCCCGCGTTGTGTAGATTCTGTTACAACATCAGAGCTGTCCCGCGTTGTGTAGATTCTGTTACAACATCAGAGCTCTCCCACGTTGTGTAGACTCTGTTACAACATCAGAGCTGTCCCGCGTTGTGTAGACTCTGTTACAACATCAGAGCTCTCCTGCGTTGTGTAGATTCTGTTACAACATCAGAGCTCTCCCGCGTTGTGTAGACTCTGTTACAACATCAGAGCTCTCCCGCGTTGTGTAGATTCTGTTACAGCATCAGAGCTCTCCCGCGTTGTGTAGACTCTGTTACAGCATCAGAGCTCTCCCGCGTTGTGTAGACTCTGTTACAACATCAGAGCTCTCCCGCGTTGTGTAGACTCTGTTACAGCATCAGAGCTCTCCTGCGTTGTGTAGACTCTGTTACAACATCAGAGCTCTCCCGTGTACTGGGTGTGTTGCAGCCTCAGAGCTCTCCTGAGTCCCCCGGTGTCCCAAACTGCAAGCAATAGTGGTGGGAACACTGCTCCTGTCTCATAGACACACACATCTTATGTGTTGTTTATACTATTATAGAGCTAGATGTTAAGATTAGGGCTCAGGTGACTTTTTGTGGTCATAGCTTTAATTCTTTAGTCACTCAAAGAAAGACCAACAAAGATATAAGAGTATCTTTTTGAGGCAGGCCATAGTCCCCACAGGTAAGAATGGGTTTTTATGGTCTACATGTAAATCAGTGGAGGTGGGCGTGGCAGGTGTGATCAGGGATCTAATGGCACGGTGGCTGTGATGACGACCCATTTAAATGTGCCAAAACGCTGCATGTGAAGATAATTATGACATTAATCTCAGATCTCACACGGGCTCTCGCAACGTTCCTGTCACCATGTTTTCACATTTAGAGCACTGAAAGTGTTTATGAAGAATTTACAGGACACCTCTGGAATCACAAAATGCAGATTTTATAAATTGCATCTAGAGTCATAGTGCAAGAGTGCGTGTGTGTGCTTGCACATGTGTGTATGTGCTTGTGTGTGTGTGTGTGTTCAAGGTGCGTGTAATGAAAGTGTCTTTGGAGCAACATGGCGTTTTGTGTTGATTTATCTACTGACCTCCACTGACTCGAGAAATCCAATCAATGGCTATTGTGATTCAAGCTCATTCATCCTACCCTACGTTTGTGTCATAGAACCCAGTGCCTGAGCAGATTCAATTTAGATGAATTTTGACCCCTGAGACACAAATTATTCGACTTTCCTCTGTAATCTCATTTAGTGCTTTTCTAGGATAAAGACACGTATTCAGTCTCTTTCCTCTGTACCGTGATGCCTTTCCTAAAGTAAATAAATCAAATAAAAATCCAAATAGATTTAAACAGTCATATTATCCGTGTGTTGTGATTTTTTAATACTGTGATATATGTTGTCACCACCCACTGGTACAACTATCAGTCACACACCTAAACTCACTCACCACTTTTTTTGTAATGATATATATTTTTTTGCTTTGACCTCTACAGTTGATCCACAACACAGCAGCATGGCTGATCTTCAATCGTGCGAAGTTCACACGTCACTCCACTGCTGCGTTCACCTCACTGGCTTCCAGTAGCTGCGCGCATCAGATTCAAAACCCTGATGCTCACCTACAAAGCCAAAACCAGACCAACTCCTCCATACGTGATGACAACAGTCAAAGGCCAATCCGCAGCACGGGTACTTCAAGCCTCAAGTACAGCTTGCCTTAAAACACTATCCTTCAAGTCCCTGGGCAAACAAACATTGACTTTTCTCTGTCCTCAGAGGGTGGGACGAACCTTCACTGGCTGCCCCTCGCTGTCTTGAAACACAGACGGAAGACACATCTATTTGTACTGTATTGAAATTACCACTAATCCTTCACTTATGCAAACATTGTATGACACTACTATTGATGAATTTAACTCTTCTAGAACTTATTGTATGGTATTGTACTTAGTGTTGTATAATACAGCACATTTTCAGTTTGCATTATATTCTAGCTATTGACATTGACACCTGCATTTAACAGTATACTAGTTGAATGGTGCAGTTGGACTCCAGGATTCACACTTTGAGTAGATAACAAAGTAACTTTTCTTAGTTGCTCTGGGTCACAGTGTAACGTCTGTGAGTCAGAGGACACACAGGGATCCATGTGTTCCAGAAAAAGGCAAGGTCCAAAAATGTAGTGTGGGTCAAAACCAGGAAGAATTAAGGTACCAGAGGGCTAGACAAAGGAACAGAAAAATAACCAGATAGATAAGAAGAGGCAGTCAAAACCCCAGCACAAGGCTTGGTATGCATGCTGAGAACACTGGCTGTACTTCACAACCAAGGCATGGTATAATGATTAAATAGGAATTGGTTGTGAAGGGAACAGGTGAGGCTAATCAATAATCTGGAGATGAGGACCTCTGGAGGTGAGAAGTGGGATTGCTGACACTGACACAGAGTGGCTGCTACATGCTGAAAACATAAATATATAGGCATGAGTGTATTACAGATAGACAAAACCATCAGTGCACTACTGCATATCATATAGACATATATTGTCTACAGGTAATCTATGTACATCGAGGTATGATATTTTGATATAAGTATGATAAAAAACGTATCATACAATGTTACAATGCTGTGTAGGAGTCTGTCACCCAAAAAGTTGCAAACAGCAGTCCTGTTATATTGCCTATGGCAACAGCAGTGCTGTTGTATTGTCCATTGCAACAAATATCCTAGGCTCTTAACTGTACAACTACACATAACCTACACATCTTTCTCCTGGTGGTGGTTGTGGTGGCAACATACCCAGATTGCTCTGTTCCTGTGACAGACACCAGCTCTTCCTATGGGACACCCAGACGTTCCCAGGCCAGCTGTGAGGTATAATCCCTCCAGTGGTTCTGTGTCTGCCTCTGGGTCTCCTGGTGGGACAGATGTGGAACAGCTGTAGTGGCAGCAGTCCAGGGGGCGTATGTAAGATCTGCCCAAACCATTTCAATTGGCTCCTCAACCTTGAGCATCTCCTCTTTGAGATCTTTCCAGACTAAAGAGCTCCACACGTTACTATAGTCACCTTGAGGAGAAAGCTCATTTCAGCTGCTTGCATTTATCTTATTCTTTCAGTCAGTGCTCTCGACTGTAAGTTAAGATGGGGGTGTAGATTGACTGGTACACAGAGTGTCATCCTAGGTCTTGAGCAGAGACTACAATACTGACACCACACACTGATTCAGAGACTACAACACTGACACCACACACCCACTCAGAGACTACAACACTGACACCACACATTGACTCAGAGACTACTATACAGACACCACACACCAACTCAGAGACTACTATACAGACACCACACACCGACTCAGAGACTACTATACAGACACCACACACCAACTCAGAGACTACTATACTGACACCACACATTGACTCAGAGACTACAACACTGACACCACACATTGACTCAGAGACTACTATACAGACACCACACACTGACTTAGAGACTACTATACTGACACCACACATTGACTCAGAGACCACAACACGGACACCACACACTGACTCAGAGACTACTATACAGACACCACACACTGACTTAGAGACTACAACATTGACACCACAGACAAATTCAGGAACCCCAACAGGGTGACACCACAGACCACTTAAGAGCCCACACTACATCCACACACAGCAGTGGTGTGGGACAGATTTGGAAATCCCAATAAATCCCAATGGAAATATCCGATGGAAGCAATATGAGAACTTGCAGAAATACCAGGGACTGAAATGAAAAAATGGAGAGAATGTGGAAGGTCAACACTCAGGTTGTGTTAGTGATGACAGGGGTCACAGCCCCAGTGACCCTAAGCTGGAGACTTCAGCAAATGTCAGGAATGACATCAACCTCAGTCCAGAAAACAGTGACCCTATGAAGAGCAGAAATACTGTGCTGCACCCCAAACTCCCAGGCGTCTAACAGAAGTGTTAACTAAGAGGTATGCACATCTTTCATGTACTTCACAGCCGTTTTCACAGTTTTGCTTTCATTTACAATACAGTTCCTCCCTGCAGTCTTAAACAGGCAGCCTAGATCTAATGGATCACGTTATCTGTGTGTGTGTGTGTGTGTGTGTGTGTGTGTGTGTGTGTGTGTGTGTGTGTGTGTGTGTCGCTTACCTGAAGAAAAGATGTCACCAGGATGCACTATGGGATTGAAGTAAGCTGGCAGAGGCAGTGAGCTGTTCTGGGAAGAAGTCCTGCAGGGAAACTGTGTGTCCTGCCACTTGTGTGGATGTTATTTTAACAGGTTCCACCTACCTAACCGTTGCTGTAGTAGACCATGTCCACCCCTCCATGGCAACAATGATATTCCATAATGGCAGTAGCCTCTCTCAGCAGGATCATTTGCCCTACCACAATGCAAAGGTTGTTCAGGAATGGGATGTGGGATGTGCTGGCAAAACAAGTCTGAGTCTGTGAATATGCTCAGTTATGCTGGACAAACATCATAATATTATAATGCCATTATCATAATATTACATGTTAGGCAGGTGGTTTTAATGTCATGACTGATCAGTATGAATATAGATCTGTTATACAAAATCAGGTTCTCTGAGGTGTCAGCAGCTCCCTAATAGCAGTCATCTTTCCCTGGGTAGCAGGTGTCTTCTAGGATTTTGCCTCTGGGGTGCAGACATGGATAAACTAAGAACTATTATGGTTTGTTTGATTGAACTGTCAGGTCAGTATCACAATATACTGCTCCCAAATAAATCGGACATGTCAGTGCCCCACAATGATCTCAGATTGTCCACAGCATGGTAATAATAGAGTGGTCTGAAATAATTTGTTCAATAAGCCAACTGGCTTTCACAGACAGCTTGTGGCAATATATCTGAATGCTGAGATCTCACACACCCGGGTGTAGACTCGAATAGTCATCAACATTCAGCTCTGTTCTTATCAGAATCAAGATAAAAGAGATATGGAGAAACAGCTCCAAAAATCCTCCTAACATTTGTGATATTTATGCTGTGTTACCTTTGACTAAGGTGAGACACATTCTGTATAACTGTATGCCTGTTTGCTAAAAGTTGAGATAGAGGCTGCATGTCATCTATTGAGCTTTCAATCAGTTTCCATTAAACTTAAAAAAGGACTGCTTGTGATACAATGACAGCAGTGTGTTTGACACTGTGTGTTAAAAGCCAAATGATGTGTACAGCCTGCAACCCTGTAATATTAGTTCAGCAGTGGACGTGCAGTCTGAAAGACACCAATCATGAAGAAAGCATGCTCACAAAGAACTGGGTACCAGTGTTTAACTGGACACTTCCAAAGCCCATCTTTGAGACTGCAGCATCCAGTGCAATAGCCAGGAGGTGTGGACAAATAATGACTCGACATGGCCCACGTTTGCACTTGGTGGTACCTAGAAATACAAACGTGCTTACAGTCGAAAAGAAGCCAGGGGGAAAAAAACACTGTGACTTGAAAGAGATGTAATATCACACTGACTGCTCATCAAAGGGTCCTGACACGAGCAAGGTCTCCTCGCCACGTCTCAGCACATCCAAGGAGTTTTTCCAAAGCATTTATGGATTCTCTCACTCTCACTTAGAGCAGCAGAATACCTCAGACACGCTGCATATGTGTACGGAATTTATTAACAGGAAAATTAAACTAGCCATCGCCATCCCAAGGGTCACTCTCACAAATTGGTCAGTGCTGATACATTACACTTCAAAAGAAACAGTGGGTCTGATGTTCATGCTGGCATCCCTGAACATCTCTTTCTCCCCTATTTCCAACTGCAGTGACGAGGAAGGCAAACAAAAGGTGAAATGAATCTCCCATTCTGAAGCAAAGATTCAGGCAAATTAAGTCCCCATTCCAAAGAAAGATTTCAATAACCTCACAGCAGAAAGAATCTCTTAAGTAATTGCTGCAGTTGAAGCCCAGTCACCCCAGGTACATGAAGACCTCTTCCCACGGTTTCTCCACACAGTTCAAACAAACCAAAGTGCAGAGCTGTTAATTAGATTCTTTACTGCCACATGATGGCGGATGGCAGATATTCGAGCCCAATGTGGTTTGTATGCTGTGATGATGCAGCAAATACGCAGAAGGTTTCAGTACCACACACAAGCATTGAGCCTACAGAAGAGGTCAGGACAGGCTGTTTTACAGATTTACACAGAAGATCAGTAAAGACAAACAGTTTATGCATTTGCAGAGGAGATCAGTAGAGACATAGTAGTTTACTGATCTACACAGGAGATCAGTACACACAGGTAGTTTACAGATCTACACAGGAGATCAGTACACACAGGTAGTTTACAGATCTACAGAGGAGATCAGGCTAGACAGGTAGTTTACAGATCTACAGTGGAGATCAGGCCAGACAGGTAGTTTACAGATCTACAGTGGAGATCAGGCCAGACAGGTAGTTTACAGATCTACAGTGGAGATCAAGCCAGACAGGTAGTTTACAGATCTACAGTGGAGATCAGTACAGACTCTCATAGCCCCTCCCCCAGCTGTCACTCATGTATGTTTTTGTTTTGTTAGCCATGTACGTGTTCTAGCCCCTCTTTGTGATTTGTAACCCGCCCCCCTTGTTATCGTATTCAGGTGTTTAGTGTTTAGTATATTAACTCAGTGTTTTGTCATGTCATTGCTGATCATTGCTTGATTGTTTGGAATTGTTGTTTGATGTTTGTTGTTCTCTCTTACACCCCCGTGTACTTTCGTGTTTGTTAGATTTTCAGTGGTATATTACAGTTTGTGTCTTTGGGTTCTAGTATGTCTTTACATTTGGGTTATGCATCATTGTTGGACTCATTTATGGATTTGACCATGGCCTGCCTATACGACCCTGAATTCGGAATGCCGTTTAATAAATCTCGCTCTTCTAAGCCTTTTCGCCTTATCGCTCCATGACGGCGCAGGCATTACAAGACAGGTTTGGATTTACAGAGGAGATCAGTACAGACAGGTTACGCATCTACAGAGGAGATCAGTACAGACAGGTTACATATCTACAGAGGAGATCAGTACAGACAGGTTACGGAGATCAGTACAGACAGGTTATGCATCTACAGAGGTGATCAGTACAGACAGATTACATATCTACAGAGGAGATCAGTACAGACAGGTTACGGAGATCAGTACAGACAGGTTACGCATCTACAGAGGAGATCAGTGCAGACAGGTTATGCATCTACAGAGGAGATCAGTACAGACAGGTTATGCATCTACAGAGGAGATCAGTACAGACAGGTTACGGATCTACAGAGACGATCAGTAGACAGGTTACGCATCTATAGAGGAGATCAGTACAGACAGGTTACGCATCTACAGAGGAGATCAGTACAGACAGGTTACATATCTACAGAGGAGATCAGTACAGACAGGTTACGGAGATCAGTACAGACAGGTTACGCATCTACAGAGGAGATCAGTACAGACAGGTTACGGATCTACAGAGACGATCAGTACAGACAGGTTACGCATCTACAGAGGAGATCAGTACAGACAGGTTACGCATCTACAGAGGAGATCAGTACAGACAGGTTACGGATCTACAGAGGAGATCAGTACAGACAGGTTACGGATCTACAGAGACGATCAGTACAGACAGGTTACGCATCTACAGAGGAGATCAGTACAGACAGGTTACAGATCTAAAGAGGAGATTAGTACAGACAGGTTACGCATCTACAGAGGAGATCATTACAGACAGGTTACGCATCTACAGAGGAGATCAGTACAGACAGGTTACGCATCTACAGAGGAGATCAGTACAGACAGGTTACCAATATACAGAGGAGGCTGCAGTTACTGCAAGGTACAATATAAAAGTTGTGTAGACTGTAAAATTTACAGAAATTAAGTAGCACTAGAACGGTTACAAATGTCTCCAAACATGCCTGAAATGTTGCAGATTAATGGTACTAATCTAATGATTAATAACATACTTTACACAGGAAAAATGAACAATTACAGATAAGCCCTTCACAGTAAAGTGCCAGTGTAATACAATCCAGTATTTGTAAGAGCTCAGTTTCACCCTGGCAGTAAAGTGACTCATTATGAAGCTGATTCTCCATTGGCAGGAATGATACCACATCAGGACGCTGAGAAAGAGTTATTGTAGACATTTATAGAGTGTTTTGCTCACCTCAAAAGAATCCAATCTGCTAGACAGAGCCTGGATTCTTAATCAGTTCACTGATCCAATATTAGCATCACCTGTACTGATACCGCTGCTGCAGATCACTACCCCAATGAAGATGGCACACAGGTGGACATGTATTAGCGGCCACAGCACACAGGTACCACTGCGTGGATCTCTGCTAATCTTTGTTCACCAGTGATTGCACCTCGAGTGAAATGCAGCTTTAGGTCTGCACATGACACCAGCCTTTCAGGTCTAATCACAAACAGCGATAAAGCACCACATGGAGGTCGAACATTTCACAGTTCACGCTGCATCTCAAACAAGCTGGATCTCAACACCACTAGCACTGTGGCAGTAGAGCTGAGGAAGCCCCTCCTGGTTAGCAGTGGAGAACTCTGCTGCTGGTGAGTCCTGCAGGTTCTTCAGGCACTGTCGTCTCCAACATTCTCGTCTGGGAGGAGAACATCGATTCAATTGCAAAAAAAAAAAAAACAAAAGAGCATGTATTTCTCGAGACAGCACAAAAAGCTACATTGCACAACATAGCTATAATTGAAAGCTTTATTGCTTCTCCTGTTGTTGAGTTTGGATCTGCTACCGCACACTGCAGAACCAGTTGCAGTTTATCAAGAGCCACAAGAAGGTCACTGGCTACAGCCTTCCATTGGTTGCTGAGGTTCACGTCTAGAACTCCTCAACTGATCTCCAGTCTAGAGCAGTGAATCAGGACACCAGCCTAGAGAAGATAATCAGGCCACCTGTCTAGAGCAGTGAATCAGGCCTCCAGAATATTTACACATATTGTCCACCCCAGCAGCAGTTTCAGAAGCTCCTATTTGGAGAGCACTTTAAGGTACTCAAACCAAAACCAAAACAAGTTTAATTGTCTCTTTCCCAATGGCATATTTCTGCTGAGCAACCACCGTTGTCCTATACCTTATACCATACCATATTTATCCAACAGTTGTGAGAAACGTTAATGCACCTGTGTCCTCTCAGTGTTATGCTCTGTTGATCAGGTAGTTCAGATTTTCTAAAAGACACGTCCATCACCTGATGCACCTTTACCTCAAACCATCAGAGAACCTGTGCAGATCTCTGCTCTAATATAGTCTCCTGCTTTAATATAGACCATTAATGTAATATAGACCACTGATCTAAGACTACTGCTCTAATATAGACCAGTGATCTAAAACTATTGCTCTAATATAGACCTCTGCTTTAATAAAGTCATCCTGCCTGTGCAGCTGGTGTAATATAGACCATTGCTCTAATATAGAGTTTGGATGGCTGCTGAAAGGCAGTTGCTGAATGGCAGGTGGGAGATTCTATTACTGCTGTCAGGACAGGTCTTCACTTTCTCTCTATTTCATTAATACTACAGGTATTTTCCCCACCACTGGACACACCCACACACCCACACACCCACACTAATTACATCATTAGTCTTATCAGTTATTTCTAGCATCCAAGAAGAGAGACACACACACACACACACACACACACACACACACACACACACACACAGAGAGATACAGAGAGATAGACACAGATAGAGAGAGAGAGAGAGAGAGAGAGAGAGAGACAGAGACAGAGATAGACAGAGATAGACAGAGACAGACACAGAGAAAATAAGAAGAAGCTTTTTGTAGCGCAATTTGGATTCTGGGTTGAAGCTCATGTTCTCTGCATTCTGTGTAGCTGTCACAGAACTCTTGATGTCAGAGCTACTTTAGAAATAATTGGCTTCACAATATACAAATCCTGATGAATCTATGACTCCTTTGCAGAAAAAAAACTGAAATTGTACCGATACAGATGATCCTGGGAGAAACAAAACCTTTGTAGAGAATTCTCTTGCAACATGAGTGAAAATTCAACAAATCTCATAATAGCCTAAAGATAACCTAAATATCCTAAACCTAAAAACTCCATTATTGGACAACGTTGTGGAATTTTTGGAGATTAATCACACCTGAGGCACCTGTATAAAAGACAGGTGTGTATTACAAGTAAAGGTGGTGATCAGAAGGAAAAGAACATGAAGGCTGTTGTGCACAGGAAGGACTCTGTGTGTCTGAGAGGAGAGGAGCCCCGAGGTCACACACACACATTTTTATATCCCTCCCTCTCTCTCTCTCTCTCTCTCTCTCTCTCTCTCTCTCTCTCTCACACACACACACACACACACACACACACACACACACACACACACACACACACACACACACACACACACACATCTTTACACCCCTCCTTCACCCTCTGTGTAAGCTCAGTTGTTTATGGCACATGTCGGGAGTAAGCCTAATTTGGCAAACAACTCTCCTCTGGTTACCTTGGGTAACTTTCCCCTTAGGGCTGGGAGATACTAAACTAGACTTTATTCTATTGATACATTAACTACAACATAGATTCATCACCAAATAAATAAAATTCCCATAAAAATATTTTTATGAAAACCAGACTACAGTATTAGCATTATAAAGTCAGAGATTATCCATGTCTAGACCTGTTTCTCAAGAACACTACCAGCAAGCCTGTGTAAGGCTGTGACACCAATCAGAAAGGATGATAGCTTATTAAGAAACAAGCTTGATTAAACACAGATAATGATAGTACTGAACAAAAGATGCAGATTTAAGGTCAACTACATGTACAAGCAGTGGCATTTACACTGACCTAACGATCACCTGATGATTCTCTCTGCCTTCTCCAGCTTTTAAGAGGCTGATGCCGTTCTCCATTAAACACGCTATTGCTCCCCCACTGACAATTATTGTTAGAATAGACCTATTTATCATTTTTACATCATACACCTAAAACCATCATATGACCCCCCCCCCCCCCCCCCCCCCCCCATATACACTGCGCAGGAACTCCCGAGTTGGACCTTGAGCTGCTGTGTCCCGCAGAGGTGCCGTGTCCCGCAGAGCTGCTGTATCCCGCAGAGGTGCCGTGTCCCGCAGAGCGGCGTCGCTGCCTATTGCATTGTGCTTCTGTCACTGTATTTCTTCCTCTCACTCTGCAGATGGAGGAAGGCAGAGCTGTAATTCTGCCCGTGTGCAGCCACACAGCCACAGGCCAGACCGCTGTCTCTGCCCATAACGGCTAATCCTGTGTCAGAACTCCTGTGGAGTAGCAGCGCTGTATGTGCAGAAACGCTCAGCCCTGCCTACAGCACACCAGCGTCTCTCCCAGGGAGGCATGCAGGAGAAGAAGTAGGAACTTGGTAATGGAGAAGAAGTTCAGTGGAATTCATTTGTTAATGGTGGTTTTGTAAATGCAAACCAATGCTACTAATTATTTCATTACCCTTTTATATGCTGAGTAAGTTAGGTCTTCAGAGAGGTGCAATTAGGTATATTATTATAGCACGTCCTCTGAACAGAGGAGAGAAAGGTTGATCTGAAACAAAGAAAAGAAGCAACATGGAGGTTACTGAGACATACTCCACCACTCCACTGCAGAAACTCTACCACCCCACTGCAGAAACTCCACCACCCCACTGCAGAAACTCCACCACACCACTGCAGAAGCTCCACCACACCACTGCAGAAACTCCATCACACCACTGCAGAAACTCCACCACACCACTTTATTTCTTTTTCTTTATTAAACGGGTCCCCATTAGCTTCTGCCTCAGCAGAAGCTACTCTTCCTGAGGCCCACAAAAACATATTAAACAACACAATCAACAAAAAATAAAAATAAATAAAAATAAAATAAAAATAAAAATAGCCAGCGCTAACCTACATAACAAAGAGGCCAACACCCAGTAATCTAAACAAAACCACCTGGCTGAAAACACCTTCTAGTTATAAACAAAACAAAACAAGAAAATTCACAGTTAAATCAAGGTCACTGAATTAAGAAAACAAGAAATTTTTACCCAAGTAATATTTGATTGTAAATGATAGATTTCCTAAGAATAACTTTGAATCTATTGTACATTTCCAAATCTGTTAATCCTGATGGCAACATATTCCAACAAGAAACAGCTCTATATAAAACAGTATTTTTTAATGCATTTGTTCGTGGCAGAGGTAATATGAAAGAAACAACAGAAGCTCGTCTTGTATTAAAAGTATGTCTGTTTGAAGTGGGTAGCAGCTGTGAATAAATGTAAAAAGGTTTTTGTAGCGTTTTAATTTTATGTAAAAAAAGCAATAGACAGTATGCAGCCCTATCTCTAACCTTCATCCAACACAGTTCCTGATGCATCTGATCAACATTGGTCCTGAAATCACAGCCCAATGCTAATCTTGCAGCTTTATTTTGAACTATCTGAAGTTTGACCAAATCCTTTTTTGAGGCACCGGACCAAACAACTGAACAGTAATCCAGATGACATAAAACTATAGATTGTAGTACCATTTTCCTAATTTTTGAGGACATAAAATGAGCATTATATCTGACAATAGCAGTATTTCTGCTCATTTTGTTTACCACCTTCTGAATATGTGCAGACCAAGATAATGTGTGATCTATTGTAACACCAAGCAATTTGATTTCTGTAATTTGTTCAATTTGATTATTATTTAAAAAAATATTTAATTTTGGAGTCTGTCTCATTAAATATTTAGAACCTAATACCATACATTTAGTCTTTACCACATTTAGTTTCAACCTATTATCTGATACCCACTCATAAACATACATCAATTCTTTTTGCAATACATACAACCACTGCTGAAGCTCCACCACACCACTGCAGAAACTCCATCACACCACTGCAGAAACTCCACCACCCCACTGCAGGAGCTCCACCAAACCACTGCAGAAACTCCACCACACCACTGCAGAAACTCCACCACCCCACTGCAGAAACTCCACCACACCACTGCAGAAGCTCCACCACACCACTGCAGAAACTCCACCACCCCACTGCAGGAGCTCCACCAAACCACTGCAGAAACTCCACCACACCACTGCAGAAACTCCACCACACCACTGCAGAAACTCCACCACACCACTGCTGAAGCTCCACCACACCACTGCAGAAACTCCATCACACCACTGCAGAAACTCCACCACCCCACTGCAGGAGCTCCACCAAACCACTGCAGAAACTCCACCACACCACTGCAGAAACTCCACCACACCACTGCAGAAACTCCACCACACCACTGCTGAAGCTCCACCACACCACTGCAGAAACTCCATCACACCACTGCAGAAACTCCACCACCCCACTGCAGGAGCTCCACCAAACCACTGCAGAAACTCCACCACACCACTGCAGAAACTCCACCACCCCACTGCAGAAACTCCACCACACCACTGCAGAAGCTCCACCACACCACTGCAGAAACTCCACCACCCCACTGCAGGAGCTCCACCAAACCACTGCAGAAACTCCACCACACCACTGCAGAAACTCCACCACACCACTGCAGAAACTCCACCACACCACTGCATGAGCTCCATCACACCACTGCAGAAGCTCCATCACACCACTGCAGAAACTCCACCACTCCACTGCAGAAACTCCACCACCCCACTGCAGAAGCTCCACCACACCACTGCAGAAGCTCCACCACACCACTGCAGAAACTCCACCACACCACTGCAGAAGCTCCATCACACCACTGCAGAAACTCCACCACACCACTGCAGAAACTCCACCACACCACTGCTGAAGCTCCACCACCCCACTGCAGGAGTTCCACCAAACCACTGCAGAAACTCCACCACACCACTGCATGAGCTCCATCACTCCACTGCAGAAACTCCATCACACCACTGCAGAAACTCCACCACACCACTGCTGAAGCTCCATCACACCACTGCAGGAGCTCCACCACACCACTGCAGAAACTCCACCACTCCACTGCAGAAGCTCCATCACACCACTGCAGAAGCTCCATCACACCACTGCAGAAACTCCACCACTACACTGCAGAAACTCCACCACCCCACTGCAGAAGCTCCACCACACCACTGCAGAAGCTCCATCACACCACTGCAGAAGCTCCACCACACCACTGCAGAAGCTCCATCACACCACTGCAGAAACTCTACCACACCACTGCAGAAACTCCACCACACCACTGCTGAAGCTCCACCACACCACTGCAGAAACTCCACCACACCACTGCAGAAACTCCACCACACCACTGCAGAAACTCTACCACTCCACTGCAGAAACTCCACCACACAACTGCATAAGCTCCATCACACCACTGCAGAAACTCCACCACACCACTGCAGAAACTCCACCACACCACTGCAGAAACTCCACCACTCCACTGCAGAAACTCCACCACACAACTGCATAAGCTCCATCACACCACTGCAGAAACTCCACCACACCACTGCAGAAACTCCACCACACAACTGCATAAGCTCCATCACACCACTGCAGAAACTCCACCACACCACTGCAGCAGCCAGCATCAAGATAGTAAACCTTGGAAAATCTCTCTGTTCAAAAAGGAAAAAAAAAAGAACACACCCCTCTTCATCTCTGAGCATGAGTGCAATGAGATACCACTCCTCTTCCTCACCCGTCTCATTGGGACTAAATGGAGAAGAGCTGTAGTCATGGAGAGAGAGAGAGCGTGTGTGTGTGTGTGTGTGTGTGTGTGTGTGTGTGTGTGTGTGTGTGTGTGTGTGTGTGTGTGTGTGTGTGTGTGTGTGTGTGTGTGTGTGTGTGTGTGTGTGTGTGTGATTTACTGGGTGTCAGCTATGTGGACTCCCTCCATGTATCACCGGAGGGCGGGGTCACGTGGAGAAGGTTGGCAGTGCTGCATGGTCCTGTCCTTCACTCTCCACGAAGCCATAACTCCACCCTCAGCTTCTGATCTTAGTTATTTATGTGACACCTTATTTACTTATAGGCTTCCAGCACACTGAAATCACTGGATTTGTTTTCATTAAGAATACAAAAATGCAGAAATACCCATAACATCAAGAAGCCATTTAAAAGCAACATAAATATCACCTATATAAAACATACCTCTGCTAAAGTTTCATTTATAAATTAAGCACAATAAGATATTAACAGCAAGATCTAATAATAAATATAACAATTTTAACAATATATTTTAATAAAAAAATAAGTGAACGTGGTCTCTCGCAAATGTATGATGTACTGTAGCATCCACAGTATGGACATCCTGGATAGAGATGTTAATGTGAGACAGGGTGAGACTGCTATTCAAAACAGCACACCATTTAATTTAACCTGTTCACTGTGTTTCTGGACTGCAGATAGGCGGAATTACTGTGCAATTACATAGGTGATGTTATGGGTATTTCTGCAAGTGTGTATTCTTAAAAATTGATGATTCTTATATAATAGGTATTGTACTGAATTATGTATTCATGTGTTGTATATACTGGGCTCACTACTCCAGGCAGTGGCAGTATGGACAGAATTCGTAACCAGTACTGTCTGGATTACCTGAAACAAGCACAGATTATTAGGTACTAGATTAAGGATGTCACAGTCTCAGGACCAAGGCCAAACACCTAGTCTGTGTATAAGAGTAGGTGGGGGAACTTCCCAGAAGTTCAAAACCGGACATTTAATGCGGAAGCAGTGGCATATGCTAAATAATTCAGGATTCGTTTTAAGAGAAGAGGATACAGATGACATGATGAATGGCATTCCTGTGTAGGGAGCACTCCCAGCCAGACATTCAGATGCAACGCTCAATTTTCATTAATAGACTCTTCCAAATATCCTGCTATTTTATAGCCATTCTCTCATTATAATTTGCTAATGACTTCTCTGTCCTGCTGGTTTAGCTCACACAGTCTCGCAGCAATGTGGCAGTTCTGATTCAGCCATGGGATTCTATATTATACATGGAAATTCAACGCGCAACACATGAAAATATTATACATCGTCTATATTGCCACATGTATTGTCTGCCCATTTGAGTATATTTGAGTAAACCGCACACATTGTGCGCATTGATTTCACCCCAGAGACTGAGGTGGGTTGTGTGAGTTGTACTGTATCTGCGCTTGGCTTTAGTTATTCGAGGTAAATAAGCCGTGGAGGGAACGAAGGGCAACAGTGTAATGTGGAGCGAATCACCAGTAAATCACGGAGGCAAAGAGAGAGCAGGACAGAGGGAGAGGGACACCGTGGACGGGGCAAATGAGCATGTTTGCAGCATTATTGCCCGCGTAGTGTCTTCTAATCCAGACAGTGAATAATGTCTGTAGGGTTCACTAATGAGACTTGCGTGTGCAGAGGAAAGGGGGGGTAGCTGTGGGAGAGAGATAGAGCGCTCTTCCCCTCCTCCCAGAACCGGGGAGTCTCCCTTATCCGGACACGGCAGCCTAACATCTAAGGATTATACATTCATTTGAGGGCGTTCACCTTAACCGACTTGTGCACGCTATACGACAGACGGAACGAGCAGTTATTCTATTCCGGGGTGACTGAGCACTTCAGTGGGACTTTGTGAAACAGGACTGAAGAGGTTCTTGTGATGTGAGGCTGTTTGTCACTGCCCTGTTTCATTCAGCTAGGTGCATATTACCATTTTGGTCTACTTTAACATTTTGGCATTTTCAGGATAATATAGACCTGCTTCACAGTGGGTGTGCAGGGGGGATGAGCTGAACCCTGAACACTACAGCTCAGGGGAGGGGCTTAATTGAGACCCATATTTGCATATTTTGTTTAATCAAGATTTTTTCAACTTGACATACTGAATTTTGATCAGGCAAGTATGGTAAAATGATTTTGATCAAATGTATGGTAAATAATATTAAGTATGTCACGTGTAACCCCACCCCCCACCTGTCAGGTGTACCTTTTGTTTTTCTAGCCATATGTCTATGTTTTGGTTCCCCATGTGTTTCTCTTGCCCCGACCATGACATTAGTAACCCCGCCCCCTGATTATCATTCCCACCTGTTTCTAGTTGTTTCCCTTGTTAGTCCAGTGTATTTTAAACATTTCTTTGTCTTGTTTTGAGTTTATTGACTGCATGTATTCATGTGAGTGTTATGAGTTAGTCTGGTATCTTGTCTTGTGACTGTAAACTCTGCCTGTTTGTTATCTTCTAGTTTATGTTCTGTTTAGTCTACCTAGTTTTCCTTTTGTATGCTTTATTATGAGTATGTGTGTTGGCTTGTTGAACCTGGACCGTGACCCCCACTCTGATTAATAAACCTGCTCTCCTCAGCACGTGTCTGCTTCGTCACTCGCCACCAGCGATGCAAGAATAATAACAGTGTAAAAAGTATTAGAAAACGATAAAGTAAAATTTGAGCAATGTTTATTTTTCACTATTTGAGCAGGTGTTTTGAACACGAACAATTTAGGTGATAACAAACCCAAACGACTTTTCACTAATAAAAGTGAAAGCTTGTAGCTTATGATGAAGGCTACAACCACATCTGATCTGAAGTGCTGGTCGTTCAGGCAGTGAATGTGAACCATGTTCTCTGACCTTCAGTCCAAAGCACCCTGGCACAACACATGAGCTTCCCGAGCGACGGCAACCAGGCTGTGAAATATAAGATCAATAGCATGTGTTAAACTCGATGCAATGGAACATATCTTCAACCTTGAAGTAGTCTGCACCCAGCCTACTGTATTTCAAACTTTTTTTTTAAATTCATGATAAGATGACATTATTTAAACTCTGCTCACTACAAGACTGAACACTGACAGACTGGAAGCAACAGGTGTTGATCTCTCCTCACACTGGGGCTTAAAGTCCATCAGCAGGCAGTCCAGGAGGACACAGTCTCGGTATCAGACTGTTATAGCTTGTTTATTCTGTTCCATCTTAAGATAAAAAGTGGCATAATCTAATAGCTCAAAAGTGTAATTAAAATACAAGCCTGATGTACAGAGCATCACACATACACACACACACACACACACACACACACACACACACACACACACACACACACACACACACACACACACACACACACACACAGCTCACGCAGACTGGTTGCTGATGTTGGGCTAATAAAGGATGATGTAAGAACATAAGAGTACAGTGGTATGGGCATATACAGCACTCCCAGGGTGGCCTCATATTGAACAAGCTTTTAAAACATATAAATACTGCACTAGTCCTTTCAGTATGAAAGAGGAGACTAATAACTCTGCCTGTTCTTGCGTTCATGCTGGCCGTGAACACACCACATAGACCTGTTTAACGTTATTTTGAAAAGGCTACTACAGGGTGTTAAAGGCCTGGTAGCCTTTACCAAGCTCAGAGACTTCAGCTCCTGTCAGTGAGATTTATATGTAGCTTCCAGTGGTACGAAAACACCAATAAGAGATAGAAGAGGATGTAGAGTGATGTCTCTGTCCTTTAACATGGGCTTTGCTCTTCTTAGCAGAACATGCAGAACATGTGTGGTATCCCAGAAGCCCCGGTGGCCATTCATACAACACAACAACATTCCCAGGAGACACGGGGAAATGGACTGTTACAGTTCTTAAAAATGGTTCATTCTAATTGTTTGAAGATGGATTATTGTGGACCTAAATGGCAGAACTGTGCTTAGAGCCAACATACATGGAAACAAGCCTGCTGTAGATCAAATAAAGACCAGCTCGAAGCTGAGAATCCCCCATGGTCTCCCTAGCCCAATTTAAAGTTCTTATTTCAATTATTTCATATCTTGAATGTTCTCTCTATGAAAGGTTCATTTTTTTTGCAGGGAAGTGTCACAACTATGTTTCCTTGTTATATTATGTAAAAAAAATATATAACAAAAAAGCCAAGCATAAACAAGCCCTGCTGGTGTGAATTCATATGACACTGTGTTAGTACCCAGTTCCACTGCAAGACCAGATGTGACACTGTCCCTATGGCAACTGCCTTAGGAACAGTCATTTTATTATGTACACTGCTGGATCAAAATGCATAAGCTGGTTACACACATCAAAGTCTCCAGGAGCATTTCTTTTGCAGCTGAGAAGCTTCAGATTTTGCATATATATTATTCTATATGTCTTATCCAGCTTTACATGTGACAGGGTCCCGTAGTGCTGTTTTTAACTGTAAAGACTTTTGTTGAAAAATCCATCAGGGCTGTTTGTAACAATGTCAAAAGAGCTTAGTGTCTAAGGAACGTCCCCATTACTGCTGTGTTCTGTGAACCATTCCAGGACCAAATCCTTCAGTTTCTGATCGACTTTGTGTGTGTGTGTGTGTGTGTGTGTGTGTGTGTGTGTGTGTGTGTGTGTGTGTGTGTGTGTGTGTGTGTGTGTGTGTGTGTGTGTGTTTGTGTGTGAGTTGGAAAAATCAGGTGCAATAGTGCTAGTGCAAAAGGTTTCTTGCAAAACATGTTTAGCACAGCTGATGAAGGACTTCCTGTTTCTCAAGAAATGTGTACAACAGAAGAATTCTTTCAAGCTTCATTTACAGCACGAGGTGCATCTCGGTTACCCCACGTGTTTCTATTGCCTGTGGATTGTTTACTGCATTCATTTATTTACTTATTTTCAGAAAGAGGAACTCAAAAGAGACGGTAACAGAAACAGAAGGGTGGATACGCAGCTGCGGGTGAAGTGATAGCAGCAGGTGAGGGCTGAACCTTCAGCGTTTGTTAGAAATCCTCCTCTTCAGATTCTCTTTGTGTACTGTACACTGTTGCACAGGTTATGGCCGCACTTTTTAAGAGCGTTAGGTTAACATTTCACTCTTTCAGGGTGGTTAAAACCACCATCTGAGAAGGACAGAGCACATTTGTCACATCGACTAATCGAGTAATTGGCCCTGAAAAAGACCGTCATTAATTAGACTCACTCACACACATACATACAAGTGCAAACACACACTCAGACACACACACACACACACACACACACACACACACACACACACACACACACACACACACACACACAAACTCCTCCAGCAGCTCCTAACATGATACCCATCTGCCTTTTGTGTCATCCATCACAGAATGACTGTAGCTTAGTTTAAGCCTTACTGATGGAAGAGTGTGTGCTCGCCAAGGATTTAGCTGCAACAATCAGGCTGAGGACGTTCAGTAATGGACCTGTCTGAAAGAGCCTCTCTTCACCTATACAGGCACCTAGCCTTGTAGACCATAACAACATCGCCTAACAGGCACCGAGCCTGATAAATCATAACAACACTGCCTAACAGGCACCTATCCTAGTGGGTCATAACACTGCCTAACAGACAGACTCATAAATTACACAATCATCAGGAAAACCAGCATATTTCAGCATTGGTACAGATTTATGTGAAACATTGAAACTCAAGCAAACATAAACCAAACTAATCCTTTAATCACCTTGTTTTGAGATTAGTTACAAAACTAATCTTTAAAAGGTGCTACTACATAGCACTAAGTTCCATGTTAAAACTGACTGTTAGGACACAAACAATTGATGCTTGTTAGGAAAAGCATATCCTGCCCTCATCTGGGCAGACGCTGTGGGTGGTGCTGGAGGTGGAGATGGGGTGGAGATGGAGGTGGTGCTGGAGGTGGAGATGGAGGTGGGGATGGAGGTGGAGATGGGGGTGGTGATGGAGGTGGAGATGGAGGTGGTGATGGAGGTGGTGCTGGGGCTGCTTACTGAGTTAATGCTGCAGCACCTCATTATAAAATCAGAGCACAAAAAGCAGGTGGCACTTGGCCTTTCCATGGACTTGTTACACGTCTTCATTCCAGCCCTCAAGGAGTGGATGTCAGTGAAGGTGAAAAAACAGACAAATGGCAAAAAAAGGGTGCTGCTTCTTATCTGGTAAGAACAAGACTCATGGCTCCAAATACGCATTAGTAAGGATGGATTCACCTTTAATGTGTCACCTTACATTAGCCAGTCACGACCCTACACGGGCTGCTAGCTTATGAGACTTACAGAGGGCTCCTAAGCCAATGACGTTAAAGTCTGCACACAGGGTGTTTAGAAGGCTGCAGCACACACACTCAACGTTCAACATCACTACCCACAGTATAAAGTTTGTCTAAAACATTGTCCGATGGGTTCTGCTTCTTTGCTAATACTAGAGGTGTCTCGGTTCACTAGCATTTTGCATTTATCACACATGCCTTTGTTTTGTGTCTAAAGATCCTGTAAAGAGTAAGTAGTTCAGCAGGAGGTCGTAATTCTGATTAGAGAGGACAGGTTTTCACACATGAATGAGCCACTGATAGCCCTTAAGTGAAGGGTTTGTAGAGTACTTAATGAGAACAATCCTGTGTGTCTGTCAGTTATAATTACACAGGGAAAGGTCAGACTGCTCCTGAAAGTAGGACACGGAGTGTGAGAGAGGAGAACCATGCACCTCCCTGTTCCACCTCCCCCCCCCCTCCCCCCCGGTGTAGGAGGAGACATCATCCTGCACCTGGGAATGATCTAGGAGTAATCTGGGAGTAATCTGGGAGTAATCTGCCTCGACCAATTCATCCACTATTTCAAACACTTTCTGTGGATTTCGGTCTTAAAAGCGCAGGGCCACATGTATGGAGATAATGCTTGCTTTGAAACTGAACCCAGTGATTGTTGCTGCTCATTAAATACATGTTGTTGCGTTCCAAAAAGCAATTATTATCTCTTTGAAATTACAGTGTTTGGGAACCCTGAGCTATCAATGCCTGTGATTCACAAGGAGGCCCTGGATGGTGTGAATAGCATCTGTCCTGCTGAGCATGAGAATTACATCTGCCCTGCTGAGCACTTGTTTCTTAAGAGAAACATGTGAGGTGCTGTCTATTGAAATAGACACAGGAGAAGAAATCTTTTTATCCTGACTTTCATTTACAGAGGCAGGCTGGAGTCGTCATTCATTTGGAATTTACAAGGAGTAAAAAGATAATTGTGAGATTTAGTGGTAAAAACAAACTGACTGGTAGAGTGAGCATGTGTAGGTGCGTATTTAGGTGTGTGTGTAGGTGTGTGTGTAGGTGCGTGTGTAGGTGCGTGTATAGATGTGTGTGTAGGTGTGTGTGTAGGTGCGTGTGTAGGAGTGTGTGTAGGTGTGTGTGTAGGTGTGCGTGTAGGTGCGTGTGTAGGAGCATGTGTAGGTGTGTGTGCAGGAGCGTGTGTAGGAGTGTGTGTAGGTGTGTGTAGGTGTGTGTGTAGATGCGTGTGTAGGTGCGTGTGTAGGAGCGTGTGTAGGTGTGTGTGTAGTTGTGTGTGTAGGAGCGTGTGTAGGAGCGTGTGTAGGTGTGTGTGCAGGAGCGTGTGTAGGTGTGTGTGTAGGTGTGTTTGTAGGAGTGTGTGTAGGTGTGTGCAGGAGCGTGTGTAGGTGTGTGTGCAGGAGCGTGTGTATGTGTGTGTGTAGGTGCGTGTGTAGGAGCGTGTGTAGGTGCGTGTGTAGGAGCGTGTATAGGTGTGTGTGCAGGAGCGTGTGTATGTGTGTGTGTAGGAGAGTGTGTAGGTGTGTGTGTGTGTGTAGGAGCGTGTGTAGGAGTGTGTGTAGGAGCGTATGTAGGTGTGTTTGTAGGAGCGTGTGTAGGTGTGTTTGTAGGAGTGTGTGTAGGTGCATGTATAGGTGCGTGTGTAGGTGCGTGTGTAGGAGCGTATGTAGGTGTGTTTGTAGGAGCGTGTGTAGGTGTGTATGTAGGAGAGTGTGTAGGTGTGTGTGTAGGAGCGTGTATAGGTGTGTTTGTAGGAGTGTGTGTAGGAGCGTATGTAGGTGTGTTTGTAGGAGCGTGTGTAGGTGTGTTTGTAGGAGCGTGTGTAGGTGTGTTTGTAGGAGTGTGTATAGGTGCGTGTATAGGTGCGTGTGTAGGTGCGTGTGTAGGAGCGTATGTAGGTGTGTTTGTAGGAGCGTGTGTAGGTGTGTGTGTAGGAGAGTGTGTAGGTGTGTGTGTGTAGGAGCGTGTATAGGTGTGTTTGTAGGAGTGTGTGTAGGAGCGTATGTAGGTGTGTTTGTAGGAGCGTGTGTAAGTGTGTTTGTAGGAGCGTGTGTAGGTGTGTTTGTAGGAGTGTGTGTAGGAGCGTGTGTAGGAGTGTGTGTAGGAGCGTATGTAGGTGTGTTTGTAGGAGCGTGTGTAGGTGTGTTTGTAGGAGTGTGTGTAGGTGCGTGTATAGGTGCGTGTGTAGATGCGTGTGTAGGTGTGTTTGTAGGAGCGTGTGTAGGTGTGTTTGTAGGAGCATGTGTAGGTGTGTGTGTAGGTGTGTTTGTAGGAGTGTGTGTAGGAGCGTATGTAGGTGTGTTTGTAGGAGCGTGTGTAGGTGTGTTTGTAGGAGCGTGTGTAGGTGTGTTTGTAGGAGTGTGTGTAGGTGCGTGTGTAGGAGCGTATGTAGGTGTGTTTGTAGGAGCGTGTGTAGGTGTGTGTGTAGGAGCGTATGTAGGTGTGTTTGTAGGAGCGTGTGTAGGTGTGTGTGTAGGAGCGTATGTAGGTGTGTGTGTAGGTGTGTTTGTAGGAGTGTGTGTAGGTGCGTGTGTAGGAGCGTGTGTAGGTGTGTGTGTAGGTTTGTTTGTAGGAGTGTGTGTAGGTGCGTGTATAGGTGCGTGTGTAGGAGTGTATGTAGGTGTGTGTGTAGGAGCGTATGTAGGTGTATTTGTAGGAGCGTGTGTAGGTGTGTTTGTAGGAGCGTGTGTAGGAGTGTGTGTAGGAGCGTGTGTAGGAGCGTATGTAGGTGTGTGTGTAGGTGTGTGTGTAGGAGCGTATGTAGGTGTGTTTGTAGGAGCGTGTGTAGGTGTGTTTGTAGGAGCGTGTGTAGGTGTGTGTGTAGGTGTGTTTGGAGGAGTGTGTGTAGGTGCGTGTGTAGGTGTGTTTGTAGGAGTGTGTGTAGGTGTGTTTGTAAGAGCGTATGTAGGTGTGTTTGTAGGAGCGTATGTAGGTGTGTTTGTAGGAGCATGTGTAGGTGTGTTTGTAGGAGCGTGTGTAGGTGTGTTTGTAGGAGTGTGTGTAGGTGCGTGTATAGGTGCGTGTGTAGGAGCGTGTGTAGGTGTGTGTGTAGGAGTGTGTGTAGGTGTGTTTGTAGGAGCGTATGTAGGTGTGTTTGTAGGAGCATGTGTAGGTGTGTTTGTAGGAGTGTGTGTAGGTGCGTGTATAGGTGCGTGTGTAGGAGCGTGTGTAGGTGTGTGTGTAGGAGCGTGTGTAGGAGCGTGTGTAGGAGTGTGTCTAGGAGCGTGTGTAGGTGTGTTTGTAGGAGTGTGTGTAGGTGTGTGTGTAGGTGCGTGTGTAGGTGTGTTTGTAGGAGTGTGTGTAGGTGTGTGTGTAGGAGCGTGTATAGGTGTGTTTGTAGGAGTGTGTGTAGGTGCGTGTGTAGGAGCGTGTATAGGTGTGTTTGTAGGAGTGTGTGTAGGTGTGTTTGTAGGAGTGTGTGTAGGTGTGTTTGTAGGAGCGTGTATAGGTGTGTTTGTAGGAGTGTGTGTAGGTGTGTTTGTAGGAGCGTGTATAGGTGTGTTTGTAGGAGTGTGTAGGTGCGTGTGTAGGAGCGTGTATAGGTGTGTTTGTAGGAGTGTGTGTAGGTGTGTTTGTAGGAGCGTGTATAGGTGTGTTTGTAGGAGTGTGTGTAGGTGTGTTTGTAGGAGCGTGTATAGGTGTGTTTGTAGGCATGTGTGTAGGTGTGTTTGTAGGAGCGTGTATAGGTGTGTTTGTAGGAGTGTGTGTAGGTGTGTGTGTAGGTGCGTGTATAGGAGTGTGTGTAGGTGCCTGTGTAGGTGTGTTTGTAGGAGTGTGTGTAGGTGTGTTTGTAGGAGCGTGTATAGGTGTGTTTGTAGGAGTGTGTGTAGGTGTGTGTGTGTAGGAGCGTGTGTAGGTGTGTTTGTAGGTGTGTGTGTAGGAGTGTGTGTAGGTGCGTGTATAGGTGCGTGTGTAGGAGCGTGTATAGGTGTGTTTGTAGGAGTGTGTGTAGGTGTGTTTGTAGGAGCGTGTATAGGTGTGTTTGTAGGAGTGTGTGTAGGTGCGTGTGTAGGAGCGTGTATAGGTGTGTTTGTAGGTGTGTGTGTAGGAGTGTGTGTAGGTGCGTGTATAGGTGCGTGTGTAGGAGCGTGTATAGGTGTGTTTGTAGGAGTGTGTGTAGGTGTGTTTGTAGGAGCGTGTGTAGGTGCGTGTGTAGGAGCGTGTATAGGTGTGTTTGTAGGAGTGTGTGTAGGTGTGTTTGTAGGAGTGTGTGTAGGTGCGTGTGTAGGAGCGTGTATAGGTGTGTTTGTAGGAGTGTGTGTAGGTGTGTGTGTAGGAGCGTGTGTAAGTGTGTTTGTAGGTGCATGTGTAGGTGCGTGTGTAGGTGCGTGTGTAGGTGTGTGTGTAGGTGTGTGTATAGGTGTGTGTGTAGGTGCCCCACTTTCAGCTTCAAACAGAGATCTGCTCCACCACCACAGTCCTGCTTCACCACCACAGTCCTGCTCTGCTCCACCACCACAGTCCTGCTTCACCACCACAGTCCTGCTCTGCTCCACCACCATAGTCCCGTTCAACCACTACAATCCCGCTCCACCATTACTACAGTCTTGCTGTGCACTTTTTGGGTTAATCCTACCCGTTTGCACATCTATACCAGACTACTTTCTCAAAGCACGTTACCTTTTGAATATTGCCCTCAAAATGTCACTGCTCAGAAATGCTAGACAGTCCTAACATGAACACTGACCCTGGTCATCACTGCTAAAACATTTTCCCCCAAGTACTGCACATATATATTTTAATGCAGTCTTGTATGCACCTTCCTGGCAAAGCAACTCAAACACCAGTTAAGTAGTGACACTCCAAACCCATCCGTCAATTCTGTCCCCAGAGAGCCACTGAGACAGATCTCCGCAGCAGGCAGCAGAGCGGAGTGGGGGGGGGGGGGGGGGGGGTGCTTGGCAGGCTGCTACTGGCTCTGCCACCCCAGTCAAGGGTACAAGACCTCAATCCTCTGGTACTCCAGGGGCAAATGAAGTGAAGGGTGGGTGCAGTGGGGGATTTCTGAGGCTGCTGTACAAGTGGTCCAGCTGCTGTACAGGTGCTGTGCGGTCCGCTGAATACACTGCTCAGAATTCATGTCCAAGAATACGGAGTAGATGTGTCAGTGATCGTTAGGATGTCAGCAGGAACCGTGAATCTACGTACACTGTAAAGACCAGATGTTTGAGTGTGAGATATTTCATTTGAGCATTCATACACTGCGAGTGTGGAGTACAGTGGTCTTGTGTCAGGACTTTTGTAAATGCATCTGCTGATGAGGAAGAGTGTGCTGACCATATGGGGACAGATCAAAGCTAATGTCACTTGGTACTGTCTGTCCTTTCCTTCATCTTTCAACTCTGAAGCCCACAGAACATCGGGCAGAGACAAGATCCTTCATCTCCGAAGCCCACAGAACATCGTCCACAGAGAAGATCTTTCCTTTCTGAAGCCCAAAGACCTTCTTGTCATTTTCCACACTCATCTCTTTCAAGGTCAGAAAATTAAAAACAAAAAAAGAATCTATTATTTATTGATCCAGAGAAGCTGCAGAGAGCTGTATGCCTGAGGGCTCTTGTGATTCAATCACAAAAGATAAAAAACACGGACATGCACACACAGGCGTGCAGAGCTATAGCTGCTCATAGCCTCTTGGCTAAGGTGATACATGCGTCACATGATGTCTGAAACACAGGAAACAGCAGCTCAGTCATGTGATTGATAACCTCACAGGTCACATCCTCAACAACATGCTAGAACTAGATGAACATGGGGAAAACACTGTAGCTACAACTTCAAAACATAAAGAAATATTAAGTACATATCAAAATTAAAGACCTATTACTAGATTATTGTTAAAAGCAGAATAATTATTTGATGAATAATGCAGTAATAAGTATGGATTGAGGCATAGGAGTGAACTTCAGCAGTTTATCTGGGTTTAGGGTCAAAATGGTGCTGAGTAAAATGTTTATCTAGGGTTAGGGTAAAAGTGGGAGCTGGGGTTTATCTTTGTCTTGACTGCCTCTGTTTTGTCAATCTCACTCTGATGCAGGATAAATCAGAACTACACTGCCTTTAATAAATCAATGTGGTAACATAAATGTTTTCCTCTGAACTTTACAAACCTAACAGAGAAAATATGACCCAGTTAACGAGGCCAGTGGTTAACCCTAATACTAACCCAGAAAAAGGAAGCCATTAATTAACCCTAACCCAGTAAAGAAAGCCATTAATTAAACCTAACCCAGTAAAGGAGGCCATTAATTAACCCTATCCCAGTAAAGAAAGCTATTAATTAACCCTAACCCAGTAAAGGAGGCCATTAATTAACCTTAACCCAGTAAAGGAGGCCATTATTTCACACCTTTCACAGCGCACAGGCTGCATCTCTGCTGTGGACATTTGTTTTCAGTGTTAGGGCACATTGATTTTGTCATCGCCTGGTGTGGTTTAATTATGGCTATGAATTTTGCTCTGTGTCCAGATTTATGCATCATTTTGCTTCGTGTTGAGGTGTATAGTGCATCTTGTGGAAACTAGTATCTCCCGTCATTAGGAAAATGCTTCTGACATGTTGGCCAGTGAATAGGCCGATTCTCAAAAGCATTTTGAGGTTGTTCCAGTTGAGGATGATTTTGTAGTCATGTTGACTTTAAACACGTACACAGACTTTGAAAACTGCAAAAAACTATTCTTATTGGGCCATTAAAGTCTAAAAAAACCAATGTGAAGAACTGATACAGATTTCGAATCTCTTAAGAATGAACAATACAGAAAATCCATACAAAGCACGTGTTTTATAATCTAATTTCATAAATACAAATAATTATGGACTGAGCCCTGGTCATGAAGCGTTTTGTATGCGTTTGTACTGTGATGTACCACCCACTCATGCAACAATAAACTTACACGAGTTCACAACACACTGTAACTGCCACAGTGCATTTTGGATATGCAAAGTAATGAAATATTTTGCTTACATCAAGGATTAAAGAAAGAAGTCACATTCAAGATGACCCAGATTCAGTTTTAAATTTGCTTTGCACTTAAGATTAAGCAGTAACAGATATTCATTTAGCCTGTCTTCCTCTAATAGAAAAAGAAAAAGTGGAATGTCCATGCTCTCTCATCCTTGGCAATCATTCCCTTTTCAATTAAAGTGGAGAGCCATCCATCCCAGCCTGTGAAAGGGCTGACATCTCAGTAGCCAGGGCTAGCTGTGAGGGCAGCGTCTGTCACACTGGGTGTCGATATTATGTCTGCAGAGCTCCAACTGGTGTGACAGCAAAATGATCAGACTGCCGTGTCTGAAACTGAATGAGTGCAAATGATCAGACTGTCATTTCTGAAACTGAATGAACATAGATGATCAGACTGTCATTTCTGAAACTCTATAATTGAACAGATCACTATTTCTGATATGCAATTAATGTAAATGATCAGACTGCCATTTCTGAAACTGAATGAATGTAAATGGCTACATACAGTGAAGGCATTAATTTTACTGCCACTGATATTCTGGAATCATCATCTCACATTTACATTACATGGACATTACATTTCTAATTATGGTTAGGAGTTGTACAGCTCAGGAAGGTAAAAGGCAATATCACTATGTAATACTGGCACAGACCAAGGAGTAGAGCTGATTAAAGCTGTGTAAGGCTGTGTAGAGCTGTGTAGACTGGTGTAGAGCAGTGTAGAGCTGTGTAGACTGATATAGACCTGTGAAGAGCTGTGTAGAGATGTGTAGACTGGTGTAGAGCTGTGTAGAGCTGTGTAGACTGGTGTAGACCTATGTAGAGCTGTGTAGAGGTATGTAGAGCTGTGTAGAGATGTGTAGAGCTGTGTAAATCTGTGTAGACTGGTGTAGAGCTGTGTAAACTGTGTAGAGCTGTGTAGACTGGTGTAGAGCTGTGTAGAGATGTGTAGGGCAGTACAGGGCTGTGTAGAGTTGTGTTGAGTAGTGTAGGGCTAAGCCGAGCTGTGTAGGATGGTATAGGGCTGTGTGTGAATGATTATATATAGAGCAAAGTGTAAATGAACAACAAACCCATCGTGCTGATAATGTAGTTATTTTAGTGTTGGAAAACACAAGCAATGCCAAAAGCTCAAATGTCCTCTATATCCCGACCTGTATTCTTCATTTACTACTCACCACCAGAGGTGTCAATTCCAGGTTCAGAAAGTAAAAGTCCTCACTAGGATTTTGCTCAAGCTTGCTAGATTTTCTAATTAGTGCAATCCAGGTAAAATTAGTGGAATCAACACAATCCAGGAAGCCTGAGCAAAATCCTGGTGTGGACTTTTACTTTCTGAACCTGGAATTGACACCTCTGCTCACCACACAGAAACATGCTGCATGTGTGCAAACAGGACCTGCTTTCCCTAATGGTGACCTGTCATAACCACATGACCCTGGCCCTAGCCCTCACAACTGCAACACCCTGACCCTTGACCTCACTGAACCACATAAGCAGCGACCTTCACCCCCTGCTTTCTGGGCCATCATCTGATCTCCTGATCAATGTGTGGGGTGGGCATGTCGGGCTGAAGATGCCGGACTCAAATGAAAACTCAAATTAAAACATTTATGTTCAGATTTTTCTAAAATCACCCTGTACTAATTAATCTAGTAACAACATAAATTCTGTGATATTTGTAAAGAAATAAAAATGTGCTTATTCTCACTATGCAATTTTAAAATATAATCATTAAAATGTGTGGTTGTGCTGCAGGTGTTGGCTGAGCAATAAGGTTGCAACTACTGATCTGAGACCATTTAAGTCCAACTGAAAAAGAAAAGTGGAGATCTTCATCTTCATAAGCTGCAGTGGAGTTCCTCTGACAGTTCCTCTGACATGGTCTGTTTCAGGATTTATCTCTATGTAACACTTCTGCAAATGAACTTGACTGCTCATTGTGGTCCACTAAACCCCAGCAGAGAGCTAATCTTATAGCCTAGTGTTCACGCTTCGCACAGCACAAACCCGTTGTGTATTCATTATTCTTTGGTCTTCCTGTCTTCTTCACAAGTGGCTAGTCCCAGATTGCGATCTTCATCTATGCTGTACAGAAGGAAGCACAAGTCCAAAGGCCTGATGCGTATACTACATTTTCCTAATCCTCTCACATATAGGTTTCTTTTCCATGTTCTTTCATGAATCTGAGATGAAGTCAATGCAACACTTAGGTAGGCCAGACTATGAGCAACTCACACAGTAAAGAAAAAGATGGATGTTTGAAAATAACTGTCATTGCTGCAAAAGACAAGGAAGCATCTCTGCCCCTCTGAAGTGCGATTGTGAAATCATTTCCCCCAACATTATTGCCAGAGCACATTCTTATGAAAGCCACATAATTCTCGCTACATGAATCTCTGCCAATTCCCCATGACAACCCACCATTCACGCTCATCATTTGACAGTCCATGAATCAGACACAATATGCCGCTCTCCGCGCACGCCGTGTTTTCACATAACACCGGCTGCCTCGAGTCTGGGCACGTGCGGAATTGTGCTCCAAGAAAATGAACACCGACTACAACATCACACACATCTACAGTGCATTTGAAAGGTGAGAAATGCCAACAGGCTCTTCTGCACCGAGCATGCGGAGGTGCACAAGGTGGGGAGGGTAACTGAACGGTGCGCGGCTAGAACTGCCCTAGGCCAGAGGGCACAGGGCAAAGACAAAGACCATGGAGTACCTCCGGAGTAATTCTTGGCCTGAGATGAGGTGTCAGAGGTGGACACGATATCCATGAAAACAAATGTGCCAAGTCAGAAACGGAGGCAGATTGAATGCACAGTGGCCAGGCATGTAGGGAGTTCACAGGGCAGACTGATAACCTTCCAACACCCTGCTGGAGCGATGAGTTTGACTGGGGGGAGACGTTTAGCCACGCTCACTGCAGGCGAAGCCCGGGGCAGCGTGCAGGACCCTCGGCATATGAATAATATCAGAAACATTGTTTTGAGATGACTACACATGCACTCTTTTATGCAACCTGAGAGACAAAATTAATAGACTTTGGCTGCACACAAACTGGCAAATTACCATAAAAAACCATTTGTCGAAAGTATTCCAATTTTTTTAGAAGCATATTCTGCCAAGTGACATCTTTTCCCCTCATAATGCTTGCACCTCATGTGTGACATGTTGATTTGGTAGAGAGTTCAAAATGCACCCAAGTTATCTGCATCAACAGGATATACTCATTAAAATGGCAATGCGGGACATCAGGAGCATGCTGAACTGAACTCAGCCCTTCACAGTTTACACTGGGTTAAACCAGGTCTCGTTAATGAAAAGTTGCTTCCTTTGACTGTGGCAATAACCTGACATAAGTTAAGAGAGCTAATAGGTACATGCATGGGTTATAACTCAAATCCATTGCCGCACGTGAGGTACAGTGGGGAAAATAAGTATTTAGTCAGTCACCAATTGTGCAAGTTCTCCCACTAATTGACATCATAGGTAGACCTCAACTATGAGAGACAAAATGTGAAAAAAAAATTGAGAAAATCATTTTGTCTGACTTTTAAAGAATTTATTTGCAAATAATGGTGGAAAATAAGTATTTGGTCAATAACAAAAGTTCATCTCAATACTTTGTTGTATATCCTCTGTTGGCAATGACAGAGGTCAAACGTTTTTTGTAAGTCTTCACAAGGTTGGCACACACTGTTGCTGGTATGTTGGCCCATTCCTCCATGCAGATCTCCTCTAGAGCAGTGATGTTTTGGGGCTGTCGGCGGGCAACACGGACTTTTAACTCCCTCCAAAGGTTTTCGATGGGGTTGAGATCGGGAGACTGGCTAGGCCACTCCAGGACTTTGAAATGTTTCTTACAAAGCCACTCCTTTGTTGCCCTGGCAGTGTGCTTGGGATCATTGTCATGCTGAAAGACCCAGCCACGTTTCATCTTCATTGCCCTTGCTGATGGAAGGAGGTTTGCACCCAAAATCTCACAATACATGGCCCCATTCATTCTTTCATGTACACGGACCAGTCGTCCTGGTCCCTTTTGCAGAGAAACAGCCCCAAAGCATGATGTTGCCACCCCCATGCTTGACAGTTGGTATGGTGTTCTTTGGATGCAACTCAGCATTCACGGTCCTCCAAACACGACGAGTTGTGTTTTTACCAAATAGTTCTACTTTGGTTTCATCTGACCATATGACATTCTCCCAATACTCTTCTGGAACATCCAAATGCTCTCTAGCAAACTTCAGACGTGCCTGGATATGGACTGGCTTAAGCAGGGGGACACGTCTGGCACTGCAAGATCTGAGACCCTGGCGTCGTAGTGTGTTGCTGATGGTAGCCTTTGTAACGTTGGTCCCAGCTTTCTGCAGGTCATTCACTAGATCCCCCCTTGTGGTTCTGGGATTTTTCCTCACCGTTCTTGTGATCATTTTGACCCCATGGGCTGAGATCTTGCGTGGAGCCCCAGATCGAGGGAGATTAGTAGTGGTCTTGTAGGTCTTCCATTTTCTGATTATTGCTCCCACAGTAGATTTCTTCACACCAAGCTGCTTGCCTATTGCAGATTCAGTCTTCCCAGCCTGGTGCAGGTCTACAATTCGGTTTCTGGTGTCCTCCGACAGCTCTTTCGTCTTCACCATAGTGGAGTTTGGAGTGTGACTGTTTGAGGTTGTGGGCAGGTGTCTTTTATACTGTTAACGACTTCAAACAGGTGCCATTAATATAGGTAATGAGTGGGGGAAAGAGGAGCCTCTTAAAAAAGAAGTTACAGGTCTGTGACAGCCAGAAATCTTGCTTGTTTGTAGGTGACCAAATACTTATTTTCCACCATTATTTGCAAATAAATTCTTTAAAAGTCAGACAAAATGATTTTCTCAATTTTTTTCACATTTTGTCTCTCATAGTTGAGGTCTACCTATGATGTCAATTACAGGCCTCTCTCATCTTTTTAAGTGGGAGAACTTGCACAACTGGTGACTGACTAAATACTTATTTTCCCCACTGTATAACACTATGGGCTATATTTATGTGGGGTAAATCACGATGGGGTATATTCATGTGGAGTAAATCACCTTGAGGTATATCCTTGTGGGGTAAATCACTATAGGGTATATTCATGTGGGGTAAATCACTATGGGGTATATCCTCATGGGGTAAATCACTATGGGGTATATCCATGTGGGGTAAATCACTATGGGGTATATCCTCGTGAGGTAAATCACCATGAGGTATATCCTCGTGGAGAAAATCACCATGGGGTATTTCCTCATGGGCTAAATCACTATGGGGTATATTCTTGTGGGGTAAATCACTATGGGGTATATCCATGTGGAATAAATTACTATGGGGTATATCCATGTGGGGTAAATCACTATGGGGTATATCCTCACGGGGTAAATCACCATGGGGTATATCCTCATGGGCTAAATCACTATGGGTTATATCCACATGGGGTAAATCACTATGGGGTATATCCTCGTGGGGTAAATCACCATGGCGTATATCCTCGTGGGGTAAATCACTATGGGGTATATCCTTGCAGGGTAAATCACCATGGGGTATATCCTCACGGGGTAAATCACCATGGGGTATATCCTCGTGGGCTAAATCACTATCGGGTATATTCATGTGGGGTAAATCACTATGGGGTATATCCATGTGGGGTAAATCACTATGGGGTAAATCCTCGTGGAGTAAATCACCATGGGCTATATCCTCATGGGCTAAATCACTATGGGGTATATTCTTGTGGGGTAAATCACTATGGGGTATATCCATGTGGATTAAATTACTATGGGGTATATCCATGTGGGATAAATCACTATGGGGTATATCCTCACGGGGTAAATCACCATGGGGTATATCCTTGTGGGCTAAATCACTATGGGTTATATCCACATGGGGTAAATCACTATGGGGTATATCCTCGTGGGGTAAATCACCATGGTATATATCCTCGTGGGGTAAATCACTATGGGGTATATCCTCGCAGGGTAAATCACCATGGGGTATATCCTCACGGGGTAAATCACCATGGGGTATATCCTTGTGGGGTAAATCACTATGGGGTATATCTCCGCAGGGTAAATCACCATGGGGTGTATCCTCGCGGGGTAAATCACTATGGGGTATATCCTCGTGGGGTAAATCACCATGGGTATATCCTTGTGGGGTAAATCACCATGGGGTATATCCTCGTGAAGCAATCATCCAGCATGACTGCCTTTCTATAGCAGGATGCAGGAGTGCATGGAGGTGTTTCACAACTCCATCACAGCTGTGGTGAAAATATGGGAGGAGTGCACAAGAAAGAGAGATGCATGCCCAAAATAAAGAGCTCCCTCATGTTAATAACAGCTGCAAGATCTACTTTATCCATTGTCATACATAATAAAATTTCACTTTTCACTGTGTACTCCATTAAAACTTTACGTGGCTAAACAGCCCAGGGCTTTGCTGTGGGCAGTACTGAGATTTCCAAAAGAGTTAGCACAGGTGGCGAAGGAGGAGACATTAACTATGATAGTCATCTCATTCTGGCCTTCAGTGCAGTCTTCGTAAGAAGCACGGCTAGAATCTTACACACTACAAGGTGACAACATATTACATAATTAGTTCATGTTATTAAATGCAAAAAGTGGTTGTAGCTAACCTTAAAAAAAGCTTTTAAAGACTTGATTACATTCATGTGTCCTTCAGTACATTGTGAGTTATGTTTGCACGTGTGTAAATATTTGCAATTTTGCTCCAATTCTTTTCCTGTATACTGTATTTCACTGCTTGCATCAGAATAGCCTCTTGGGAACACGGCCATATGGCACCGTCGGGAGAGTACGTCTCCAGCAGACTGCAGCACACCAGACCGCCTGCTGCGTCAAACAGTGTCCACACACCACACCGCCTGCTGCGTCAAACAGTGTCCACACACCACACCGCCTGCTGCGTCAAACAGTGTCCACACACCACACCGCCTGCTGCGTCAAACAGTGTCCACACACCACACCGCCTGCTGCGTCAAACAGTGTCCACACACCACACCGCCTGCTGCGTCAAACAGTGTCCACACACCACACCGACTGCTGCGTCAAACAGTGTCCACACACCACACCGACTGCTGCGTCAAAGTGTCCACACACCACACCGACTGCTGCGTCAAAGTGTCCACACACCAGACTGACTGCTGCGTCAAACAGTGTCCACACACCACACCGACTGCTGCGTCAAACAGTGTCCACACACCAGACTGACTGCTGCGTCAAAGTGTCCACACACCACACCGCCTGCTGCGTCAAACAGTGTCCACACACCAGACCGACTGCTGCGTCAAACAGTGTCCACACACCACACCGACTGGCAGAGTATGTCCATCAGTAACAATGAAAAGGGAGGCCTTACTGCAATTCACTCCCTACTGGAACACCACTAATTCCATCCTTAGGCGGCCCAGGTCTGGAGGGCACTGGGAACACTGGGAATGGCTCCATGGGTCCCAGCTGTGTGGCACAGCAGTTTTTCCCCCCTTAGCCAGAACTGACACAGATTGCCTCCATAGCATTGATCATTTGGGAGTTATGTTTAGAAATCTACTTACGAAGAAGCACAAACCAACCAATTAAATCAGAATCCATGAAATTAGCTCAAAAGATTCCCCATGTATACCGTACCAGTAACTAATTAGCTTTTAGCAATTAGTGAAAACAAAAACTTAAAACAATAAGATTAGTTTATACTGCACCTATTGTTTTGTATAAATGTTGTGCAATTTCAAATCAGTGCCTCATTAAGACTCAAATTACCATTACACTGAATCAACTGATTGAGTGTAACATTTCATAATGTGTGTATACGGAATCAATGGAGCCCATTTCCTTCTGCTGATGTACAATACATAAATAAATAAATAAATAAATACATTAAAATAGTAGTGACATGTCTCTGTACAACACTGCATTTCGGTACATGTCTCTGTACAACACAGTATTTAAGTACATGTCCATATTAAATACCATATGTAGAATTCCAGAGTGTCTTGAATGTCCTTCAGACAGTATTAGTGTCATTATCATATATGACTGGGTGGAGGTGAGTCCCTATGGGATTACAGGTTGGGTTTTAGGATTTGTCATTATCATATATCGGTGGGTGGAGGTGAGTCCCTATGGGATTACAGGTTGGGTTTTAGGATTTGTCATTATCATATATTGGTGGGTGGAGGTGAGTCCCTATGGGATTACAGGTTGGGTTTTAGGGTTGGTCATTATCATATATCACTGGGTGGAGGTTAGTCCCTATGGGATTACTGGTGGGTTTAAGGGTTGGCCAATATCTTCAGAGAAACTGTGATGCACAATGTTGAGTAAGGATACTAGCAGTTACACTTCAGCACTGTTTTCAAAGACTATTCAATTAATTACATCGATACACAAATTACGATAATTTATTGAGCCCTTGCAACAAAAAATCAGTTAATCATGGTGTTTGCATTCATCTGTTTAAAATAAAGCAGTTGTGAACTCGTTTCTTCCCTTTATGAGGTAATGTGCTCCATTTGTTCACTCATGCAGGAAAAACGTTCATCCCCACTGCCACAAACTGATTTTGGTACTGGAGATACATATTCCAAAAAAATATATATAACATAAAAGGTTATTGTAAGTTTTATTTTTAAATGCCTACATGCATGAAGCAAACAAAGTACACTTTTGCATTTAAATGTAAATGATTGTATAAATTAAAAAAGAAACTAAAATAATTGATTACACACAAAAGAGTGGAAATGGCTGATGCTTTTTAGAAGGAATGACTCAACACTAAAAATTCATATAAATCATTGCATAAAATGAACATTCATCTAGAGTTCTACAGCTTACATTGTTATAACAGAGATGCTGGAGTTATCTTTTGGTTTTTTATTTTACATTTTCTAGCAGACACTCTTATCCAGAGCGACCCAGTAGTGATCACTAGGGGGCTGTGGTAAACACATCCCCTATCCCAGTGCTAGGGGAGCAGTTAGGGTGAAGTACCTTGCTCAAGGTCACTTCAGTCATGGCCTGGGAATCAAACCCACAACCCTCCAGTCACAAGACCAGTTCCCTAACCACCAGCCATCCTGAGAACAGGGAGCAGAGCGACAGGGGAGGGGCCTTTCTACAACCTTCTACAATGGCTGTAGGCTATACCAGACAACTTGGATTATTTTACAGTCATGCTCTTTTAAACACATTTTCATGGAGTTTCATCAATGACTTTGATTTAGTTTATAAAGATATGAAAATGAAAACATTGCATGTGGTTGGGACAATTTCACTGTCTTTATTTTGACTTTGAAGAAGATCAGATCACATTTTAAGAGCCTGTCATGCACAACTCCAGGTAATTAAAAACAAACAAACAAAAATCTTGTAGACTGCAGTTATCACAGTAAATGTGAATTTAACATGTTAATAGGCTGAGCCTCATAATCTATTTTGTTTTTAATTTACTTTATTTGTTATTTTGTTTTTAGGTATCAGTAATGAGTCTGGATCCGTTTAAACAGTTTCAGTACGAAGGTAAAAACAGAAAGTCTATAACTCATCATCATAATAGAACCCACAAATGCTAAAGCCCAGCATGTGATTCAAAGCTTAATGGTATTCTCAAGGCAAACCAGTTAAATTAATTCTTGAACCACCTACTTTTGTTTACGGTCACATCCCCATGAGAGCTCCATGCCAGGACTCTAAGTCTGCACGTCCTTAATAAAAATAACACCACATCCCACTGGAGGAAGCCAGGCTCTTTTGTAGCTCAGTTAGTGGGGCAGAAAGTAATTAATTGTATCATTAACATCTGCCTTGTAATTACGAGGTGTTGCAGAGTGGCTTGGTGGCTAGGTCTCTGATGGGCCTTACACTAAGGAGGTACAGCTGCACGAGAGAGAGAGAGAGAGAGAGAGAGAGAGAGAGAGAGAGAGAGAGCAAGGAGGTGAGAAAGACAGAGTGAGAGGGAAAGGGAGTGGAGAGAAGAGGTAGTAAAGGAGGTAGACAGAGGAAGGGAGTGGGAGAGAGGGAAGAGGGGATGAAGTCATTAGGTGTGGCATTAGGTGGTCATTAGGTGTGGCGTGAGGTGGTCATTAGGTGTGGTGTCAGGTGGTCATTAGGTGTGGTGTCAGGTGGTCATTAGGTGTAACGTGAGGTGGTCAATAGGTGTGGCGTGAGGTGGTCATTAGATGTGGCGTGAGATGGTCATTAGGTGTGGCGTGAGGTGGTCATTAGGTGTGGTGCCAGGTGGTCATTAGGTGTGGCGTGAGGTGGTCATTAGGTGTGGTGTCAGGTGGTCATTAGGTGTGGTGTCAGGTGGTCATTAGGTGTGGCGTGAGGTGGTCATTAGGTGTGGTGTCAGGTGGTCATTAGGTGTAGCGTGAGGTGGTCATTAGGTGTGGCGTGAGGTGGTCACTAGGTGTGGCTTTAGGTGGTCATTAGATGTGGTGTGAGGTCATCATTAAGAGTGGCGTTAGGAGGTCACTAGGTGTGGTGTGAGGTGGTCATTAGGTGTGGCGTTAGGTGGTCATTAGGTGTAGTGTGAGGTGGTCATTAGGTGTGTCATGAGGTGGTCATTAGATGTGGTCATTAAGTGATCATAAGGTGTGGCATTAGGTGGTCATTAGGTGTGGCGTGAGATGGTCATTAGGAGTGGCATTAGGTGGTCACTAGGTGTGGTGTAAGGTGGTCATTAGGCGTGGCGTCAGCTGGTCATTAGGTGTGGCGTGAGGTGGTCACTAGGTGTGGCATGAGGTGGCCATTAGGTGTGGCGTGAGGTGGTCATTAGGTGTGGCATGAGGTGGTCATTAGATGTGGCATTAGGTGGTTATTAGGTGTGGCGTTAGGTGGTCATTAGGTGTGGTGTGAGGTGGTCATTAGGTGTGGCGTTTGGTGGTCATTAGGTGTGGCGTTTGGTGGTCATTAGGTGTGGCGTTTGGTGGTCATTGGGTGTGGCGTGAAGTGACGCCACATGCTTCATTTCACCTGGTACTCATATAAAGTGCATCTGTTCCCAGAAACTCAGTCCAGTCGTGTCAGAATGATCTGAGCACTGGTGAACACAGAGAGAATGGCTAGCTTTGGTCCTGGAGGCACTCCTCGTATTAGTTACCCCATTGATTTCCTGTTTCTCATTCCACTGTTGTACCTGAGCAGAAGAACAAAAGAACCGCATGACAGCAAGGGGTTAGCATGTCTTCCATGACACAGCTGTGTGTTTGCTTGCCCAGGGAACTAATTACATCCACTTATCACCTACTGGGAAGACACACCAGCATGACATCTACTACCTGGTTTAAATTGTTGGCAATGCATGCAGTGACAGTTAAAAAAAAAAAAAAAAACCTCAGTATGATGCCATAAACATGTAATTTTCAGAATTATGCACAATCACACTCAACCATGCCACAATATTGGTATTGTATACCAAATGAAGTTAATTTATCTTCATTCATTTTAATATGTTTTCCTAAAGGTCACTCAGCTAATGGTCTTTCACGGACATTCTCACACACATGGTAAACTAGCTTGACAATTTTGAGACCACTTTCTTTTTTCATTTTTAGGTATGTGTGAGTAAAATATCTTGCTTTATTCTATAATCTAACATTTCTATAAATATCTTCCCAAATTCCAAAAATATCTATATTTTAATAAGAGCTGTGATTTCAGACAATGAAAATGAAGAAAACAACCTTCGGTTCAAAAATCCACAATACCAATGTCTTAACTTTTGAAGAGTTGTATCAGTCTTGGGTGGAATTACACCAAATTTCAGTCACAGCTTGTCTTTCAGGTTGCTCATTAAATCAAATTTGGTTCAGGTGCTCACCTAATCAGTTGCTCATTAATTAAGTAGAAAGAGTTGTACTCATGTCAGAATTCAACACACACCGAGTGGAAAGGCCATTGTTCATGCAGAGAATTGTGGTCTCTTTCCACAACTGAAATCTAACCTCCTATTGGACTGTTCATTCATGCATGGATTCATTCATTCATTCATTCATTCATTCATTCATTCATTCACATGTTAACCGATTCACTTATGGATTCATTTATAGCTAGCAGTTACTTTCAGGTGGGAAGCAGAAAGCCACGCTAGGGCTTTATTTAACTGAAATCGTCTGCTGTTCTGCCTCGGAGCCAGTACGGTGCCAGCTGCCATCTTCTCTACATAACTCTTCCTGTCACTTCACACAGACTCACACCACTCGCACAGCACGGGAGCTAAGGTTCAATTTGCCCTTAAAAGCCACAATGTGAGAAAAGTGTTGCTAGCTTAGCTTTTTGTGTGCATGTTGAAATAGCTAGTAATGAACCTGGTGGCCTTGTTGTGGAGCTAAAATAATCTGTTTAATGAAGTGTTGCTTGGAACACCTGAACAATGTTCACTCCCCTGTGCCAGTCCTGATGAAGCAGCCATCACAAAGCAGCCTCTGGCCCATGAGTGCTAAATGCTGACATTCATTAAACTCATCCGGAGTTTTCACGCCATCCTGTACTTACTTTCTTCTCTTTGGCAACAGAAGCACAACACATTCCAACAGGCTGGAAACTGCCATTTCTCACACTTAGTGGGAGTGTTTGCAGGCAGAAAAAACACTCCAGTATTCTCACACACATCAGTGGCCTCACTATCCCAGAGCCAGTGCATTCTGCTTGCGTTGCTCTTCCTGTCCACTAGGTTAATGCTCTAGTAATGCTCTACTTACCTTCTCTTGAGTTCCCTCTGTTAAATGTCTGTCATGTTTTAACTCTCTGTGAGGTCCTCCAGGTCTGAGGCTGAGTCCCCTGTGCACAGAAACAGGGCACCGACCACCCTGACTCATCACCCTAACACTAACCCCCAACCCACTCATCACCCTAACACTAACCCCAACCCACTCATCACCCTAACACTAACCCCCAACCCACTCATCACCCTAACATTAACCCTCAACCCACTCATCACCCTAATACTAACTCCAACCCACTCATCACCCTAATACTAAACCCAACCCACTCATCACCCTAACACTAACCCCAACCCACTCATCACCCTAACACTAACCCCCAACCCACTCATCACCCTAATACTAACCCCAACCCACTCATCACCCTAACACTAACCCCAACCCACTCATCACCCTAACACTAACCCCAACCCACTCATCACCCTAACACTAACCCCCAACCCACTCATCACCCTAATACTAACCCCAACCCACTCATCACCCTAACACTAACCCCAACCCACTCATCACCCTAATACTAACCCCAACCCACTCATCACCCTAACACTAACCCCCAACCCACTCATCACCCTAACATTAACCCTCAACCCACTCATCACCCTAATACTAACCCCAACCCACTCATCACCCTAACACTAACCCCAACCCACTCATCAGTCTAACCCTCAAACCCAACCCACTCATCATCCTAGCATTAACCTCTAACCCATTCATCACCCTAACCCACTCATCATCCTAGCACAAACTCCTAACCCATTCATCATCCTCCTTAGCATAGCAGCCAGAACCCCCTCTAACCCTTCCTAAGTGACACGCCCATCACAGCCCAACCCTGGAACCAAGATCTGATGGTAGCTGACCCACCCTGCTCTCTCATACACACACACACACACACACACACACACACACACACACACACACACACACACTTTTAAAATAACGAAATATTAAAAACATTTACAATTTTTCAATAACATAGCATACTACATCAGTACAACCACTGCTGCAACTAGTTATACATAATAATAACAATAATAACTAATAATAATAAATACCACAACCTCAGATGGAGTTTCACAGTATTTTACAATATTTAGTCTCACATTTCCAGTCCTCTGGGTATAATGTATGAATATAAAAGGTACGCAAACTCACTGCACACCACACGCTCCTTTCATTTAACCTTTAATCAAGACCACCTGAAGCCTTCGTTCACAGCAGTGGGGGGGGGCACCTGCTGTTCAGGAACACATTAACACGAAGGCGTTGGATTGGATTTTAGAAGCTGTCTGGGACCTTTCGAAGCCGCCGTCTTCGTGCAGTAAGCCTTCGAGGCTCACATTGCTTCATGCAACCACAACTAGCCGATTAATTTCCCAACAGCGACTGTGCAGCAATGTCTGTGGAGGGGGTTATGGGAGATGTGGTTTTAAACTGCACGCATGAAGACAACACGTTTGTTAATTGGCTGTTTAATGAAAATGAAAGGAAGTGATGGGAAGACACAGTCTGACTGCTGAAGTTTCTGCACTGTGCTTTAAGGTCCACTAGGGTGCTTCCTGCTCGAGATGGGTGATGTGACCTGCTTCAGGACACAGAGATGGCGTTGTATCGCAGATACGCCGTGACAAGTCTACACAGAGAGATTCCTCTCCTGCAAAGCTCTGACTCCACACTGAACCTCAGCCTGTCACACAAGAGAGGAAACACATACAAACACATCGCCGCTATCGCTAGTGTCGGCAATGCTATTTGGCTTCTAGGCCAGATAAGGCTAATCTTAGTTCACTTCCTTCACAAAAATACCCCACCCCTCCCCACAGTTTCAGCTAACATAATCTCAGCATTGCATGGTGCCTCTGTGTTTGATTCCACAGTAACTTTAATAACTGTCAGCTCCTACAAAACCTAGCACACATACACACTGGAACCCTAGTCAAACACACACATATACAGATATGAACGCTAACTCTATACACACATATAGACATAGGAACCCTAACCCCATACACACATGAATCATAATCCTAACCATATGCACATAGGAACCATAACCAGGCAAACTGGTGGCCACACACACACACACACACGCACATGCACACACACACGCGCTCACACACACGCACACACACACACACACACACACACACACACGTGTTCTTCTGATGTCTTCCTGTTCCAGCAGGTTAATGAGGTCATGAGAGAAACCAACGGCAGCAGCCATCATTAAGTGCAGTGCTAAAGCTGATTTATTTCAGCGGGGAGCAGGGCGTGACAGAGCCCAGCACTCTGGACAAGATTGAATCACTGACGGGGGGAGGTCTGCGGCAGCAGGGTGGAGGTGTGTGGAGCTGCACTCTCCAATATGTGCTTACATCAGGTAGTAATGGTTGTTGGAGAAGCCTGGAGATGGTGCAGCGTTAGGCCAGTATGACCCTGGGTAGGCCATCAGCAAGAGGCCTGCTGTAGTTCAACATGGGGGGACAATGCACTACTGTAGTTCAACATGGGGGGACAGTGCACTACTGTAGTTCATCAGCTTGGGGGACAGTGCACTGCTGTAGTTCATCAGCACGGGGGCACAGTGCACTGCTGTAGTTCAGCAAGGGGGGGGGCAGTGCACTGCTGTAGTTCATCAGCATGGGTTCAGTTCAACTGCTCATACTGTATCTGGTTTTGATTGATCTGGTATCAAATGGCCTGGTGTAAAGATGATAAAAGATGTTTAGAATGCTGCTGTCACATCAACTACATTTCCCAGCATGCATTTCCTTCAACACCATCACATTTCTACAAAAAATATCTATAGATGTTATTTTGTTGAGCTCGTGTGTTTGCATGCGTGTGCATGCGCAGGTACAAGGGTGCAACAGTCTCTCCTATAAATATATGTGAAGACGAACCATGAAAGCCACAAGAACAAAAGTTCATTGCAAGGGTCCCTGCAAAATCAATAAAAAGAGGGTTAGGACTTAGGCTGTCTCTAACCCTTTGACCTTGAGTGTGATTCATGTGGTAAAGGACAAAATTGCTCCTGCTGACAAGGGATTAGGGATTGCACATGGCCATACGTCTCCCAGAAAGAGGATTTGGAGTTGGGACAAGTTTGAAGGTTTAAAGAGTTAGGGGTTAGAGCTATGGTTAAGAGTTGTTACGGGTTAGAGTTAGGAATCAGGATTAGGGTTAGGAGGAAGGGACAGGAAGAGTTAAGATGTTACGATTAGGAGGGGTTAGCACAGATCCACACACCTGGGTAAGGATTAGAGTCAGGTGTTGGGGTTAATGCTAGAGTTGGGCAAGTGTTATTTGGGCTGGACTGGACCTGGCAGGGCTGGACCTGTCTGCACACTCAAGCTCTCAGTTTTGAAAAAAACCTTTAAATATTTTTTCTTACTTTACACAACTGACACTCATTTTAATCATCATGTGCTAGTAAAACTCAGCCAGTGTTCAGGTAACTACAAAAATGAGACACTGCTGAATGTAACAGCAGCATGGATGAATCCAACACGAACTGCTGTTGGTTTAGCACAACGCAGCAAACACTGATTACAGTACTGTGGGGTGACCTAACTAGACAGAGCTGTAAACATTCAGAAAATATGTTTGTGGTGTATATTTACCACGTCATTTACAGGTTGATTGAAATGACGTGGACCTACGCTGCGTATAATGTGCAAAAGGGCATATTGGTAGCGTGTGCACTGAAGGTAGACAGGCTGAAGGTATTTTTCCGTTCTGGTTTTGCATTCCACTGGTGCTTGTGATGAAGTTGTGGACGGAGATGGGGAGTCACATGGTCAGCATCAACAACCCAACCCCAAGCTCAGATGCACTTTCCTAGGAAGGGGGGGTGTGGCACCTGACACTGGGGTATGTACACCAAGCCCCCGGGTTTGCGCCGGGCAGCACAGCACATGACCCTGTGTGCATGTTCCGACAGCTGCCCACAGGGGGAGCACTGGCACAGGAGAGGGACCCAGTCATGCTGACTTCACAAGTGTGCCATAGGAGAGCTCTTGTGCACACTTCTGAACACCAGAACAAACCACAAACATGAACAAGTGGTGAAAGAGACACACTCTGAAAGACATCTTCATCAGGAAGTCTCTTTTCACTGACAAATTGTTTTTTGGTATGAATATTTAGGATAAAAAGAAACCAGAAACAAATGTGGTGATAAAACAAAAACTGATGATAAAACTTTCAGTCCAATGCTAAAGTTTTACCCCAGGACTAAGTAAACGGTCATTTCCTGAGGTGTTATCTCACAAAAATACCCTACAATTTCAAGTTTGAGGAGGCTGCAGCAATATATCCAGCTCCTGGGTGAGAAACACTGTTTTTACAATCTCTGTGACAGGGCCTGACACCAGCACGATTATCATTATTATCAATTCGGCCAGTTTTAGGCGCTGACGAACAGACTTCCACCCTTCTCTCTCTCCTTCTCTCTCTCTCCCTCCCCCTCTCTCTTCCCCTCTCGCTCATGCTGTCACTCTCTCACGCTCTCTCCAACTGTCTTTCCCCGCCTCCCTCTCGTGCTCTTTCACTCCCTCTCTCTCTCTTTCCCTCTACCTCTCTCTCTCCCTCTCTTGTTCCCTTTCTCTCTCTCTCTCTCTCTGCTCTGAAATCTTTGCATCAGTCACAGCAAAGTGGAAGAGAATGCTGATGTGTCAGCCTGTCATCTCTTCTCACTGACAGTCAGTGCAACAGTGTGAAAGACTGTTGGACAGGCACTTATGCATTATCCTTTTAAAGGATGTGTGTTCACTCGATATTTTTAGCATGATTTCAATGTCTTTTGTTTGTAAGATAGTTATTATTAGTACAAAAATAAGGCCTGTGAGGTTTCAATCCATTCTCAAAAATAATTATATACTGCACACAGTTACATAATTCCATACCCACTTCATTCTACCCGGTGATTAAATGTCAGTTCTTATTCGGTGTCAGCTCTCATATTCCGTGTCCTCTAGCAGCGTCCATTTCTGATCTGAGCAGTAACACTCTGTCCACAGAGCTAGACGCAGAAAGGTGAAGGGATATGTGCAAACGAAGGAACAATGACGACCCGTCGCATGTTACCGGATGACGTGAAGTCGGCTCCGACACCACCCTCCATATAAAAGGGACATTCTACTGAGTCATGCTGTAAATGACACTGTAAAGTTTGACACAGAGAAACACACAGAGCAGGAATGGCTGAAAGTCTCAGGGATGTCTCGGGTATGTCTCAAGGATGTCTCAGGAATGTCTCAGGAATGTCTCAGGGATGTCTCAGGGATGTCTCGGGGATGTCTAGGGGATGTCTAGGGGATGTCTCAGGGATGTGACCGGCCTTGGCTCCGTCTCACACAACAGTGGGGATATCATATTAATGTTAAAGAGAAAATAAATAACTGAACCCAAATGTGGTAATTAAATGAAAAATGGTAATGAATATCATTAAATGCTTAGTAGGATTTCAGTTAATCTAATTTCACTGGCCGAAAATCTTTTGGGACTTTTTTTGTTTCTGCTGATACGTGTCCACTCTTGGGTGTGGTTCTGACAGAGGCGGTTCTAACAGAGGCGGTTTTGATGGTTCTGGCACAGGTTTTTGGCAGTCTATAAAATGCCACATCCTTTTCACACTATGTGAGTTAAACAGAAATATTTCTGGGCTCAACTTAGACACTTTTGCTTTGATCCATCATAGTTACACTTTGCAGATTTCAAAAGGGGTTGAAATATAAAAGAACTGGTTTTTCCCTGGTCCGTTTAGCACATAACAGCAACATAAACACTTTTAAATGCAAATCTTCCACAACCCTCAATCTCAGGAAGCCCTGCAGACTGGACCAATCATTAATCAGACCATGACGAGAATCTGTCACCCAAAGTGCAGGTGAATCCGTTTGGTTCTTTCCAGTTCTCATATTTCCCCTCCTGTACTCAGCAGATGTCTTTGCTGTCTGTAACAGGAGCCATTTTATTCACCCCTGACTGAGACCATGGGACTCCACTCCTGCCCCCCTCCACCTGCCCTCTCACCCCCTCCACCTCCCCTCTCATCCCTCACCACCACCTTCCCTCCACCTCCCCTCTCATCCATCCCCCTCCTCCCTCATCTCTCATCCTTCATCCCTCCCCCTTAAACTAACCAGCAGTCACGCCCTGATGAATGGAGGCAGGCGGTGTTAAATCATGCTCAGGCCAGCAGGGGGAGACCTAATGAATGACCATCGGTTTGGGACAATTACTCAGTTAGACCATGTGACAAAGTGCTCTGCCCTTCTCGGCTGGGGTGTTTTCCCTGCTGCTCAGGCGCACACGCCCACCATCTTGGCCTGAAGAGCAGATTGCAAATCTGAGCCACAAGGTCACAAGCTGCTTATAACGTCCCTGCAAACGCATCTCCCTTCATCTGCGTATGACCAGTGGGGCTACAGTTAGTTTCCCATCCTGACAAACGCACGGCATCATGGGACAGACACTCCATGCTCTTCTAAAGAGAGGAGGGATTGTGGGAAGCTGCCCCCCAGCGAACAGCCGCATTCTCCCACCTCCGCAGCGTCAGTGTGATTAAACAAATAAGTCTAATCAACTGCAGACATGTAAATGGCATCCCCTTTAACTGTTGTTGCCACGGAGACACTAAGCGGGCTGGGAGACAGAAGCCATGGATCCTCCAGGATTCTGAGGGTGTGGGGCTGTGTGAGGGGTAATTACACCCCCTCATTACCAACCAGCGGAGAGCTCGCCCAGAGGACTCCAGAAAAGCACTCACACTCATCCAGACAAAGAAGACGCAGCCCAGCACTTAGAACAGTTATTTTATGCAGACATACAGTGTGCTTCAGCCAGACAAACACCCATGCACTCACACACAGGGGTACACACATATGTGTACACACACACACACACACACACACACACACACACACACACACACACATACACACACACACACGCGCACACACACACACACACGTGTGTACACATACACACAGGGGTACACATGTACACACACACACACACACATACACACACACACACGTGTGTACACATACACACAGGGGTACACACACACACATATACACACACACGCATGCATATGTGTACACATACACATGTGCACACACATGCACACCCACAGATTACACACACACACAGAGAGAGAGAGAGAGAAAGAGAGAGAGAGAGAGAGAGAGAGAGAGAGAGAGAGAGAGAGAGAGAGTTTGGACTAACTGTTGTCAAATGAGCGGTGGAGTCTAGGATTGCCTCGGTAGTGAAGATGTGGTGGGTCAAATCTGATGTAGGTTTGGAAATGACCAAAGCAATTAAATGGCAATAATTGGTCATGTATTAACAACACAGCAAGACAATCATTAACATAACAATGTACTGTAGGAGATCTTTGGCTATACACCTGTAGAGAAAACTAGAGAAGACAGTTATATCTTGTGTGTAGGGACACTGCAACTAGTGCATCATACAGCATCACCACAGAAATGAGACATTAAGATCACAGTGAAAAAAGAGGAGAAAACTGACAGCAGACAGGAGCATCAGCAGCACTGCACTGTGGTGTCATTGAACATGCTTTCATGAAGCACTGTGGGTTTCTCCCTGTTACAGCACATCTCCCTGTGTTACACCACAACTCCCTGTGTTACAGCACATCTCCCTGTGTTACACCACAACTCCCTGTGTTACAGCACATCTCCCTGTGTTACATCACATCTCCCTGTGTTACATCACATATCCCTGTGTTACAGCAGTAACAGCACATCTCCCTGTGTTACACCACAACTCCCTGTGTTACACCACAACTCCCTGTGTTACAGCACATATCTGTGTGTTACACCACATTTCCCTGTATTACACCACAACTCCCTGTGTTACATCAGTTACAGCACATATCCCAGTGTTACTTCAGTTACAGCACATATTCCTGTGTTACACCACAACTCCCTGTGTTACAGCACATTTCCCTGTGTTACACCACAACTCCCAGTGTTACATCAGTTACAACACATCTCCCTGTGTTACAGCAGTTACAGCACATCTCCCTGTGTTACAGCACATTCCAGTGTTACACTACAACTCCCTGTGTTACAGCACATCTCTGTGTTACAGCACTTACAGCACATCGCCCAGTGTTACAGAACATTTCCATGTGTTACATCACATTTCCCTGTTACAGCACAACTCCCTGTGCTACAACACACCTCCCTGTGCTACAGCACATCTCCATGTGTTACAGCAATTACAGCACATCTCCCTGTGTTACAGCAGTTACAGCACATCTCCTTGTGTTACAGCAGTTACAGTACATCTCCCAGTGTTACAGCACATTTCCCTGTGTTACAGCAGTTACAACACAACTCCCTGTGTTATAGCACATTTCACTGTGTTACAGCAGTTACAGAACATTTCCCAGTGTTACAGCATATTTCCCTGTGTTACACCACAACTCCCTGTTACAACAATCTCCCAGTGTTACAGCACATTTCCCTGTGTTACAGCAGTTACAGCACAACTCCCTGTGTTATATCACATATCCCTGTGTTGCAGCAGTAACAGCACATCTCCCTGTTACACCACAACTCCGTGTTACACCACAACTCCCTGTGTTACAGCACATTTCCCTGTGTTACAGCACAACTCCCTGTGTTACAGCACATATCTGTGTGTTACACCACATTTCCCTGTATTACACCAAAACTCCCTGTGTTACATCAGTTACAGCACATATCCCAGTGTTACTTCAGTTACAGCACATATTCCTGTTACAGCACATTTCCCTGTGTTACACCACAACTCCCTGTGTTACAGCACATTTCCCTGTGTTACACCACAACTCCCAGTGTTACATCAGTTACAACACATCTCCCTGTGTTACAGCAGTTACAGCACATCTCCCTGTGTTACAGCACATTCCAGTGTTACACTACAACTCCCTGTGTTACAGCACATCTCTGTGTTACAGCACTTACAGCACATCGCCCAGTGTTACAGAACATTTCCATGTTACAGCACAACTCCTTGTGCTACAACACACCTCCCTGTGCTACAGCACATCTCCATGTGTTACAGCAATTACAGCACATCTCCCTGTGTTACAGCAGTTACAGCACATCTCTTTGTGTTACAGCAGTTACAGCACATCTCCCAGTGTTACAGCACATTTCCCTGTGTTACAGCACATTTCACTGTGTTACAGCAGTTACAGCACATTTCCCAATGTTACAGCATATTTCCCTGTGTTACACCACAACTCCCTGTTACAACACATCTACCAGTGTTACAGCACATTTCCCTGTGTTACAGCAGTTACAGCACAACTCCCTGTGTTACAGCACATTTCCCTGTGTTACAGCACAACTCCCTGTGTTACAGCACATCTCTGTGTGTTACACCACATTTCCCTGTGTTACACCACATTTCCATGTGTTACACAACTCCCTGTGTTACAGCACATCTCTGTGTGTTGCACCACATTTCCCTGTGTTACAGCACATCTCTGTGTTACAGAACTTACAGCACATCGCCCAGTGTTACAGAACATTTCCATGTGTTACATCACATTTCCCTGTTACAGCACAACTCCTTGTGCTACAACACACCTCCCTGTGCTACAGCACATCTCCATGTGTTACAGCAATTACAGCACATCTCCCTGTGTTACAGCAGTTACAGCACATCTCTTTGTGTTACAGCAGTTACAGCACATCTCCCAGTGTTACAGCACATTTCCCAGTGTTACAGCACATTTCACTGTGTTACAGCAGTTACAGCACATTTCCCAATGTTACAGCATATTTCCCTGTGTTACACCACAACTCCCTGTTACAACACATCTCCCTGTGTTACACCACATTTCCATGTGTTACACAACTCCCTGTGTTACAGCACATCTCTGTGTGTTACACCACATTTCCCTGTGTTACAGCACATTTCCTTGTTCACTCTCCCAGAAAGCCTCCCTGCAGAGATGGCACTTCAGAGCATGAGCACAGGATCATTAAAATAATGTTCCTTTTCAATGGATAAATTCTCTTTTTTCCTCCCTCTAATGCCTCCTGCTTTCTCTATCGAGTTCATCTTGGACTTCGCAGTAATGAAACAACCTTCTTAACCATGCAGAATCCCTCACTCTGCCGAGCCCTGCGTTTGCCATTTAGCACCTCAGAACATACTGCAGATCCTGTGTGCAGTGTGTGTGCACACGTAAGACCCTCATCTTCAGATATACACTCAATAATACCCCTTCCACCTCTCACCCTATAGAGAAAGACATGCATCACACACTCTTGAGCCGAGAGTGACGTGTGTGTCTGCACTGCTGCGTCTCGGTGGGACACGTGATGGTTGGGAGACAGGGGCTAGCATGCTGACATCTACAAAAAAGCCCCCGGGCCCCTTAGACCCGCAGGGCCCTGTACGGCAGCATGGCCGCCTCCTCACTTCTCCGGAGAGGGCGGGGCTCTGGGACAAGGCTGCAGTCTCCGCCCGTACTGGTCCTGAGCTGCGGGACACAGTATGTCAGCGGCAGCAAGGGGTCAAGTCGCTGCTGATTCAGTCTAATGATATCCATTTACAGGTGAATGGACTGATCATTAAATATAAACCAGATGAAGGCTGTAATACAGGCTGGAACAGTGAGGCCAGTGATCCTTCATGATGTGGCACTGGTAGTGTCTCTGAATGAGGGCAGGGCCAGCAGCCGTACGCAGCGGAGCAAAGCTCGTAATGCAGTAATAACGTGTGCACCAAGGGTCCGGAGCAGCACAACCGGGTCGGTGCCTCCTCCACTAACTCATTCTGAAAAACCTGGCTGGGAATTAAGCATTATGATGAAACTGGAACCAGTATAAGCATTAATATGAAACTGGAACCAGAATAAGCATTAGTATGAAACTGGAATCAGCATAAGCATTCATTTGAAACTGGAACCAGTATAATCAGTGTTATGAAACTGGAACCTGTATAAGCATTATTATGAAACCGGAGCCAGCAAATACATTATTATGAAACTGGAACCAATAAAAGCATTATTATGAAATTGGGACCAGTAATATAATGTGGCTAACATCCAAGAATGTTTTTCTTCAAAACTATGATGCCATCTCAGTTCAAATTAGCACCGCTGGAATACGACAAGCATGCACGATCTATAATGTATTTTTTTAGTCACCTCCTCTGCATGCAGCAAGTGAGCAGGCTGTGGGTGCAGCACAGGTATTGTGGAGGGGTGGTGCTCTCTGGGGTGTGGGGAGGTAAAGGTCACTCCAGCGTGTGTGATGAATAAAGCACGCCTGGTGTGGGCCCACAGCCAGCTGGAGAACACAAGCAGGAGGTGCAACAACCTTCTCCACACAAACCCTCCACCCGCCTCCCAAACACACAGCTCAGCTTCAACTGTGGAACACATTCAGGGACTGGAACTTGATTTAAGAGAGTTCACAATTCAGTAGTTTGATATCCTGTACAGCAGGGTGAGAAGTATAATAATGTAGTTTAGCTTAACCAACAGCGTAAACCGAAGCGAGAGGCCCACAGCGCTGGGCAGAACTGTGCTGTTGGCTCTTTCTTGCTCTTCTGGGTCCTCTTAAGGTTTATGTATGTTCTCGCTTGCATTCAAATCACTAGAGGTCACCGAGCTAAATTAAGCAATTTAACTCAAATAAAGAAACTGTTTCGGAAAACAACACAATGTCAGGTTTACAAGGCAGAGGCACTGCTGTTATGTGCTATCTATAAAACGTAATTAGCTGCAATGGTCCGAATCACTTACGGAAAACACCCGTGTTTAGCCAGCTGACCCAGCTGGAAGGTATTTGCTGTGGTCAATAGTGTATATGAGATGAGCAAGTCCTACCAATTTTCTTCTTCTAATTATTTTTCTTTCCTTTTTTTTTTTAACAAAGGCTGGGGGTCAAAAGACTCAAGGCAATCATTTTCCAACTCATCACCTCTACTAATTGCCTTGTGCAAGGCTTCAGAGGACTGAAGTGGTTTCTCAACACTCCATTACACTTCAGTTTGTTTTTGAATGTGTAGATAGAGGAGATGTGTCACTGTTGGATGCAGCACTGCTGGGAGGCGAGACCCAGGGCCACTTTATGGGCACTGTGACATTCCACTGTTAGATCCAATGGGTTTGGTACAAACGTCCATCCCATCTTTAATACTTGGTGTGCTTTTTTAATCCAGCTGGGACTGCCATATTTATTGGGATTCTGGTAACATTCAGACCCATGATGTGCAGGGCTGTGGGGGCGGGGAGGAGAGTGCACCAAGCAGGTGGAGGAAGGGGAAAGGGGAGAAAGAGACTGCTATAAGGAAGACCTGCTCATGCAGGTCTACGCCAGTGACCTGCTTCATGTATCACATGTCAAAAACAAGGATGGAAGGTGAAAATGTTAATTTACTTTATTTCTTTGTCTTAATACAAGATCAAAAGCCTTTTTAGTTTTTAGCAAGCTTTGCTCTGACATCTCGTTTATGATGCGATATGTCGCATTGCCTTCCTTTGACATGTAGTATTGCCTTCCTGTGCCTGTGAAGGCAGGAAATATGATGACATCTAACACTCTACACTACCTCTACACCTCCACAGCACATCAGCAGCATCTCTTGGGGAATGAATTGCACAGGTGTATACGTCATTTGTAAACCCTGTCGCTCCAGACAGATTTCATTGGATGCTTCGTGGGCCTATGGACAGGCATCAACCAAGACGAGATCAGAATGTCGCTGATGTCAACCTAACTGAGGAGTCTGTTTTGAAGGTGCAGGTGAAGTGTGTTCCATGCTAAAAGCATGATGATGTCACAATAAAGACACAATGGGGATCTAATTAAACATTCCATGCCATGACAACCAGTGTTGGGAATAACAGCGTTAAAAATAATGACGTTAGGTAACGGCATCATTTTGTCAGTAATGGGATAATATAATTAATTACTTTTCCTGTCGTTACAATGCCATTGACGTTACTGGTCATTAAAAGCGGTACGTTACTATATATTGATATACTAACAGTAATCCGAGCAGACCCCTGCCCAGGCTAGTGAGGAGTAACAGATCTCGATAGGTCACAGTTCTCGGTGTAACACCTGTTTAACTTAACAAGTCAGTAAGCGATTGGCTAAGGCAGCATTATGGTAGCCAATCAGAGCTAAGTGTTTTTACACGCGTACCGAAGCACGCCAGTGACACAAGACACAAATGGAGAAGAGGCAGAAATGGCGAGTCAGGAGCAAGCCGAAGGAAAATTTGCATTTTCAAGGCGATATAAACATTATTTAAGAAAATACTTGAAGTTCCTGAATGTCTACCAGACTGGGTATTTGATCTATTTCATTAAGAATAGAGGTTTTATTGTTAAGTTTACTTATGTTGTGAACAAACCAGTTGTTTCAGGTTGAGAATTTTATTTAATTTGATAGATGTAAATGCATTTTATATAGTGTAACTGTTTACTTTTGCTTTTTTTTTTTTTTCAAAGATTTGGTATTTTAAAGGACTTTATCCTGCACTGGTCTGTTGATGTGCAATAAATATCAAAAGTTAAACACATTTATGATCTACTCATTTCAACTGACTGTGAAAACTGCTTTTTCAAAAAATCCTTATTCATTGGCATGAATAAGGCATTTTTACTGTAATGCAAATAGTTACTTTCCCTGGTAACGAGTTACTTTTATTATAGAGTAATTCAGTTACTAACTCAGTTACTTTTTTGAACAAGTAGTGAGTAACTATAACTAATTACTTTTTTAAAGTAACGTTCCCAACACTGATGACAACCAACAGCCAGGAACTGCCTCTGTAACTCACTTCAAAATGCCCCCTCATCTCCGGGCCTGATTCTGCTACTTAAACAAGGGTTAGAAACAAAAACAACAAAACAGCGAGATTGTGATTGTTACACCTGCATGACCTCAAAAACGCTTAACTAAAAGTTAGTCAAAAGTTGATGATGCAGTGGTATATCCAGTCTGCAGCTTCCAGCCGATGAATGCACGCCTGCTCGCGAGGTTCTAGCACTTAATCATTCCACAGTTTTGGTGAACAAGATGCTGTTGGGTCATCGTCATCACTCACACCCATTATGCTGGGTCATCGTCATCACTCAGCCACATACACGCTCGGCCCTGTGATCCACCGAGAGATGAAACCCCCCGAAGCGATCCGTCACTGGAATGACAACACCCTTATTCACACGTATATGTAAAGTGCTCTGTTACAAGAATGATGTTCCCACAAAAGGGGAGAGAGAAAGAAAAAAAAAGTTACAAAGCTGAAGACAGAGTGTGTGTCAGCCCGGTGGAGGCAGGTCCCCCCCCCCATGGCGGAGGCCCCCGGTGACGGTGAGAGCTCTCTCTGCACACACTGATGGCTGCTATGGATGGTGCTGCCACTCCACCTCTGCCACTCCACCGCTGAATCAGCACTTCTCTTACCAACACATATGCCATCCATCTCCCCTTCCTCCACATCTCTCTCTCTCTCTCCCTTCCTCCCTTCCTCCTCCTCTCCCTCCCCCCTTTTTGTGTGACTGAAGATGTGCTGGGGTAATCTAATCACTTTTTCTTGTGTCAAAACAGAATGTTTAAAACATGTCGGAAGGTAAAAACATTACACCAAAATGTTTGAATGTTATAAAAGTACCAAGCAGCGGGGACAGGCAGACACCAGGACACTCAGAAGATACAAGACAAGAAATATTTTAAAAGGTTTGGTTTCTGATGGCTGCTTTGAATTAAATTATTCTGCATCTAATTAAGTGACTGCAAACTTTCTGCAAATTTGGAAAATATCATCAGATGCATATCAAGCAGCAAATCAATTAAATTTCTCAAATAAGTTGAATATTAATAACACACAAATCAATAAGACAGTACTTAATGGTTTCAGAGTGTTTAGATTTAAATATTAACTACAATTTGTAATGGTTGAAATAAATAACAGTTTTCTCATTAATGTCTTTGCTGTTGGTTGGAGACCATACTCATCTTCTCACCACACTCCCCATATTTAAGGGGATACAACTGGGTAAACACCAACTCCCTGAGAGCTCCATAAAACCACCTTTACAATATTCACTCGGCCAGTGTACATTTCAACAGACCTGGTGTTTGGGGGGCGTGGTGTTGTTAAGGATTTTGTTACAAGGGCACTTCTATCTCACTCTGAAATATGACGGATGGACCACACCCACATTTAATACTTACAGAGTTATATTGCTAAAGATTAGTATGTCCCTGTGTGCATTAAACACTGCTCTACAGTGATTGACTCTACTAAATGTGCAGTATCAATCGGACCACAGCTTGACTCAGTAGTGAATGCACAACTGCCTTGAGTTAAGCAATGAAAGACTATCTGGACATGGAGAGAAGCTGAATCAGGCTGACGAACTAGGCAACCTGTGTGCCAATTACAAGCCACACCTGCACACACACAGAAAACCGATGAAACGATGTCATTTGATTTCTGTCACAGAAGAAGCAAAAAAGCTTTGCCAATCTACAAAAACAAGGAGACCAAAGCCTGTGCCGTTCTTCACCCTGGTCCTTCTGATGGAGCTTCTCTGTGATTTCCATGAGGAGTTCCTCTCCGTTCCTGCTGGTACAACATTTCTTCATTCCCACCTATTGCAATGTTCCCACTGTAGTAGCCCCTCTTGGCTACATTATTAATAAGGCCTCAGAGAAGCAGATCCAGGGACCAGACACAGATCAGGCAGCAGGAAACTGACAGGCCTCATAAACTGTACATCAGGCATCAGGCTGCACCATATTTTATTAGAGCCCCCTAAGAGGCCAACAGTCCTCTGTGTGTGTGTGTGTGTGTGTGTGTGTGTGTTAGTTTACATTTCTCCTCAGAATGATCACATGCTGCACATTGCTCTAATTTACCAAGCATGTTTTAAGCGTTATTTTCCGCAACACTTCCTCCTAACCTTTCTGCTGTAATCCGGTTTCTCCTGTAATCTCTGAACATTTTGTTCAAAAGGAGCTTGTGGAAATCCAGGCATTATCTGTCTCTCCTGTTCAGCCACTCCACAGGGCAGCATTCTTCACTCCCAGCAGAGGGATAATAAAATCCTTAATAGGTGTTTGGGAACACATTGTGGTTTCTCGCTCAAGGGACCGTATTATAAACAACACTAATGTCATCATGGCGGAGCAACCGTCCTTCCCTCCTCCCTGGGATGAAACAGGCAGGTGTGGAATTAGCGAGGGCAGAGCAGAATTCATTATTGCAATGGGTTTTTATGCTGCTGCTGATTATCAGTCAAACTTCAGAGGCCATTTCCTCTTCTCCATCAGTGTCTCGACCAATCCTGCTCTCAGATCACCACTGCAGAGATATACATGACGTGCTTTTTGTAATTGATGAAGAAAACTGTTGGTGAATTGAATATAGAATGAGGGGTAGAAATATGTCTAAGCTGGAGCACAACATACCAACATCAAAGACATCAGGAAACAACAGAACACACCGACACTGTGATCATCAGCTGTGCCAGGTTATCTTCACGATCATACAGGAGAAGAATCAATATCATGACCAAGCAACCGGATACATGGACCACACTCCACAATCCACGTTGGAGTGAAACAGCAATATGTGATAAGGTTGTCCAGAACCAGCCACTTCTTTGACTTTCTGAAGGACATCTGAGGCTGCATTAGTTAAACCTCCACAGGCAGAGAATAGCCTGTCCTTATCTAATACAGCTCAATCAAACTGCACTTCTAATAAGTTCAATACCACTGTGAATCACTTGCAGTGCGAGGGTGATATCCACTTTCTCTCCCTGTCTAATCACATCATTTTTTAAATTTGTGACTCAACTCTGTACCATAAGCCTGTAAGACCCTGCCAGAGACGGTTTCTGCAATGATTTTCATGCCCGCCCAGGTTTCATGCAGGATCTTCATAGCTGATTCATCTCACATATATCTAATAAGCCTCGTGTGGCTGCAGTGTGGGCCTGCCTGCCTGGTGCAGGCCATCAATATGACTTTTCTTGCCTGGGATGCAGAGTTTTAATATTACTTTTCCTTTAGGAATGTGGCACACTGACTTATCCATTTTAAACATGCATGGGGTTTATACTAGTTCCGAACGGGTGTCTATGGACCACATCAGCAATATCAAACTGATAGAGTTTCCGCTGGGGGTCTTGGGTGGATGTGAGTCTTGGTTGGATGTGTGTCTCAGATGGATGTGAGTCTTGGTTGGATGTGTCTCGTGTGGATGTGAGTCTTGGTTGGATGTCTCTCGGGTGGATGTGAGTCTTGGTTGGATGTGTCTTGTGTGGACGTGAGTCTTGGTTGGATGTGTGTCTCAGATGGACGTGAGTCTTGGTTGGATGTGTCTCAGGTGGACGTGAGTCTTGGTTGGATGTGTGTCTCGGGTGGACATGAGTCTTGGTTGGATGTGTGTCTCGGGTGGACATGAGTCTTGGTTGGATGTCTCTCGGGTGGATGTGAGTCTTGGTTGGATGTGTCTCGTGTGGACGTGAGTCTTGGTTGGATGTGTGTTTCAGGTGGACATGAGTCTTGGTTGGATGTGTGTCTCGGGTGGACATGAGTCTTGGTTGGATGTCTCTCAGGTGGACGTGAGTCTTGGTTGGATGTCTCTCAGGGGGACGTGAGTCTTGGTTAGATGTGTGTCTCAGGGGCAGTGTGACGGGTGAAGTAGGAGGCACGACGAACGTGGGTAACGGTGAGAACAGACACTTTATTCAACACAAACACGAAAAGCCCAGCACTAACGGTGTAAGCACACAGACACGGGTGCTCACACAGGCATGAACTTTAGACAAAGACGAGCACACGACACTGTGCGAACGCACATTAAATAGGTGAGTACACAGACTCACGTGACCTCGAGACAAGGCACAGGTGTAACAAACGAACACGCTCACAAACAATCCACACCCACGGAAGTACAAACATGGACATAACTGCACGCAGACGACATCATGACACGCCCACAGGAAAGGGTCTAATTTTCCTTCGGCTTGCTCCTGACTCGCCATTCCTGCCTCTTCTCCGTTTGTGTCGTGTGCTTCTTCGGCGCGCGTGTAAAAACACTGGCTCTGATTGGCTACCATAACGCTGCCTTAGCCAATCGCTTACTGACTTGTTAAGTTAAACAGGTGTTACACCGAGAACCGTGACCTATCGAGATCTGTTACTCCTCAATAGCCTGGGGAGCGGTCCGCTCGCATTACTGTTAGTATATCAATATATAGTAACGCACCGCTTTTAATGACCAGTAACGTCAACGGCGTTGTAACGACAAGAAAAGTAATTAATTATATTATCCCGTTACTAACAAAATGACGCCGTTACCTAACGCCGTTATTTTTAACGGCGTTATTCGCAACACTGCTCAGGGGGGACATGAGTCTTGTTTGGATGTGTCTCAGGGGAACGTGAGTCTCAGGTGGATGTGGAGACTGATGACTTTGAGGTAATATGTTCACTTGCCTCATGGCAACCTCCTGCTTTCCTGCTTCTTCTTGAGGGTTCAGTCCTGGGGAACATGCAATCTCTCTCTCCCCCTCTCTCTCTCTCTCTCACTCTCTCTCTCTCTCTCTCTCTTCTCCCCTCCCCCTTCCTTTCACTCCAGGTAACTTTTAGAATTAATTCTCACCATCCCCATGAACCACTCATCCCAACCGACGATCACCAGTTTAGCAGCATGCTCAATCCTGAATGAACAGACACAGTTCAGTTAGTGTACTTAAAAATATTTATATCTATTAGTTCATATTATCAAATCATGTATAATACTCTTAACAGAAAGAGAATGAAAAAGAACATACTGATGACACTTCAAAGTGACATAGTTCCCCATCTTTCGTGCTGCAGAGTGCTCCTTCAGGCCAGCAGAAGGTTCCTGGATACATCTGGAAGGCCCTGTACACCTAATGAAATGACCAGTGTATACACAAACATCACGAATTCACAAATGCATCCCATTCTAAAAATATGGAAATAGGGAGAAGGTGCTAAAGGAATTCTGATGGTGTTATCTCCACACACACACACACACACACACACACACACACACACACACACACACACACACACACACACACACACACACACACACACACACACACACACACATGCTCACAGCTGTAGAGTGAAGCTAGTTTTACTCCAAGAGATCCAAACATCCTCATTAGAATGTAGACCTACTTTCCAGAAGCATGTTAGATTAGTGATCACCACCATGACTTTTTTTTGTTATACTGTAGGTTCTATATAAAACAGACTGATAGGGTATGTGTATGTGTATTCACATACACAGGTCACAGTTGCTCTCCAACACATCTCACAGTATTCCTTCCTCTGCCCATCTTAACTCACTGTGCTAATGCGGAGCACAAACTCTAATTAGACGGATTATATTTTCCCCCATGTGAACACAGTGGTCCATCATTAGCTACACCAGGCCCAATTAAACAGACATAGATATTCTAGGTGTGAATTAAGAGAACTTGATTAAAAAGGATAGAGTAGTAATGGATTTTCAGCAGCCTGTGCACACTATATCACAGACATTCTCACTCACACACACACACACACACACACACACACACACACACACACACACACACACACACACACACACACACACACACACACACACACCTGCATGCATGAGTGCCATTGTCTCCTGTGAAACATAAAAGGTTTGTTGTTGACATGTTTGATCTTTCCAGCAGCACTGCTGAGGGATACAAGATTCCTCAGACATCCTTACCAGATTCCCTAGACACCCTTACCAGATTCCCCAGACACCCTTACCAGAATCTTCAGACGTCTTTACCACCTTTACTTGCCTCACAGATGACCTCACAGAGCAGCTCACACACCACGGAGCAGCCGTGTGCATGACATTTGGTTTCGACAAGCCAAATTACTTCATTTCAGAGTTGTGATTACAAGAGAAACGTCAAGAATAACATTTACGAGGTTGTCGTTGTGCAGTACACACTTTATTACTGACGGAGAAGTGGTAAGCATGATAAAGCCTACAATGTAACTTTCTAACTTAGAGTTGCACATTGTTTTATTACAACTGCACCCATTCGAGGTCATTTTAAATCAAGACTGTATTAATTTGATTCTATACCTAGATGTCTTGTTTACAAATTTAGTGAGCATTAACCAACAAAAGACTATTTGTTTTGAATATGAATATAATGCTAACACAAGCTATTTTAAAACTCAGGATACAAACAACATTTAGTAGCCTAGCATGCCAATTTAATAGGGATGTCCCGATCCAGCTTTTTGAACTTCCGATCCGATACCGATATTTATTTGCACTTCCGATCCGATACCGATATCGGCCGATACCGATACCGGCCTATCCGAGCATGTATTAAAGTTTAAAGTTATTTAGCCAACTTACTTTGTTGTCAAACTCATGTTGAAAAGCGTTTTACTCTTGATAACAAGTAGCCAGCTGAATTAGGTGTGTTTGAATAATACACAATGGTTGGTAAGGAGAAACTGACCTGTTTATTTAGCAATTAATAAACTCAAAATAGACAAAATATTAAATAACAAACAGAAATAGCATCAGTAAACCAAGGATTAAAAAGCCACAAGTGCAAATAATATTGTAAATTATATTAAAAAAAAAACACACAACCTGAGTGGAAAATAGTCTATTATTAACATTAACATCCATCAGTGCTCTTGAACAAGTGTAAACCAAAGCTTAAAAAAAAATCCGTGCACATATAGTAAACTAATTAAAAGCAAAATGCCTTCTACTCCACACTTTGCTGCTCCATCCCCATCTATACACTCCCTTCAATTCAAACGTTTCTGCCAGTGTTAGTTGTGTAGGACCTTTCTTTTTGTCTTCGGTTTTCATTAGAAACTCGTCATGTTGTTTATGGTGGTATTTCGCTAAATGCTTGATTAGATTGGTGGTATTAAAAGTTCTTACAGCTTTACCACAACGCTTGACTTTACTGTGGCATATGTTGCACTCTACCTCTTCGTCTTTGTCATCCTTTAAGGTAAAATAATCCCACACAACTGACCGATAACTTCAAATTTACACGGCGGTCCGAGATGCCACGGAGCTAAATTGGGGCAGAAACTACGCTCGTGTGCTGAAGGTGTGCTGGAAAATGCGGACCGGATTTTACTCTCACTAGCAAAAACTGGAATGGATTATCTAAATGGGTGCGCAGGAAAACCGGGATCGGACTTAAAAAAAAATGGATCGGGAGTCTGGATCGGCATTTTCTCGTGTCTGCCGATCCGATACCGATACGCATTTTTTGCTAATATCGGCGGCCGATCCGATCCAAATATCGGATCGGGACAACCCTACAATTTAATGACATAGACTCTTAATGACAAAATGAGCCAGCAGTTAATGGTCTGACCTTCTCTATCCTGTAACATATTTTTGTAACTTTTCACACAATATGAGTATATCGGTACAATGAAGCAATGAAACATCAAATAGCCTTGATCAAGAACACAGCCTCTAGCCCCAACATCCAACATGATCACACCCCAACATCCAACATCCAACATGATCACACCCCAACATCCAACATGATCACACCCCAACATCCAACATCCAACATGATCACACCCCAACATCCAACATGATCACACCCCAACATCCAACATCCAACATGATCACACCCAAATTGCAACCTGACATAATCTGTCAATGACCTGATACTCACACAGGAACAGTACTCCACCTACACAATACTCACACAGGAACAGTACTGCACATACACAATACTCACACAGGGACAGTACTGCACCTACACAATACTCACACACGAACAGTACTGCACCTACACAGAACACACACAGGAACAGTACTGCACCTACACAGAACACACACAGGAACAGTACTGCACCTACACAGAACACACACAGGAACAGTACTGCACCTACACAATACTCACACAGGAACAGTACTGCACCTACACAATATGTAGGTTTTCTCCATTCATAAAGCCTGTAGTAAAATTAGCCCTTCAGAGAAACATTTCTGTGCAGCACCACTTATGTATGAATGTGAACCTGGAGGTTATCAGGTATATTTTTAGCCTTGAGGTTAAATGTGTGCCGTTCCTGGTGTAAACAGCAAACAGCCCCCCCCCCCCCTGCTGCAGCCTACCAGCCAACAGATCCATTTGTACAGTCATGTACTACATCCAAACACAACCAGCACACTTCATTTCACTGTTTGGTGGACTGTAGAAACCAACATGATGATGAGACTGGAGGAAAGACGTAAGTTATTAACCTGCTAGTCAAAGACACTAAAGACTAGACACAAGTATTCCCTTTTTGTGGATTATACAGACTCAAGCAACTCTGCACGCATTATACATACACCAAGTTTCACAAAGTCACCAACTTAATACCTTTCGGGTAATTGGTAGTGAATTATTTAACAATTTGTTTTGTGATAGAAAATGTGAATCTCACCTTTTTCACCTCATGCCCCCTGTGCCATCGTTTCCACATTTTAATAAGTACATAAGGCCTATTTGAAGAGATAACTCCACTCGAAATATGCCCAAATAGTTCTTACTCTTTAACTAGAAACGATCGTCTCATTACGCGCTTTCCTCTTCCTGTGACACGTTTTCATAGTATTTTGGCTGACGACGTAAGTTAAGAAATGCTGTCAAGTGTTTTAAAATTAATCCACTCTGTAGTCTGTAACACTACCAAAGTGGCCAACAATAAACTGCCGTTCAGTTTTGTTATTCATGATCCAAACCCTCTAGATCTGGATCCATGATCAAATATCTGAAAGAGCTGAAATAATTTAAAAGAGGTGAACAAAGGAAAAGAATTTACCTGTTTTGTCTGCTAGTGCAGCCTGGTATAGACGTAACCTTCACTAGCCCAACATACTTTTATTTCACCTTTTGAGCCACAAACACAAATCTGACAGAAATGCAATTGCAATATTGTAGGCATGATAAATGCAAATGTGTCAACTGGTGTAGTTTTATTTCCATAATTTTTCCTCTTCTTTTTTGTTTGACACATCGTTCAAAATTTGGCATAATTTAAATGATTCCCTCCTGAGCCTGAGCTGAGAAACCACTCCCGTCTTACTGACACACACACGCACACACACAATTCCCAAAATGAAGTCTTCCCAAACCCCTACCCTTTCTCCACACACACACACACACACACACACACACACACACACACACACACACACACACACACACACACACACAATTCCCAAAACGAAGTCGTCCCAAACCCCTACCCTTCGCCTTCTCTACTCGCACGCGCGCGCCCGCGTGCTGCTATCGCCCATTCCAGGCACGCGTGCCTCAGCACAATGTAAATTATTCAGAGGGGCTCGCTGAAGGCGGCTAGCGAATCATAAATCGAGACAGTATTTTGCTGTTTTATAGGGGTGACGATGGTTTAAACGAAACTAAACATCTATACCACGGCAACCCTGGTGCCACCTAAAATCGGCAAGTAGAAAGAGCAAGAAGAATAACATCACGCAGCTGAATGAATGGCTCCGATGTCGTATCGTTCTTGGCGTG